>NW_024582712.1:95901-146660 GCF_018398535.1 Haplochromis burtoni
CCGTTTCAATTTTTCTCCTAGTTTCAGGCAGGCTCTATCACGTTCGTCCATGGGAGGCCGCTGTTAAGCCTTCCCACAGAACATAATCTGTGTAATGATTACATGATTTGGGTTTGTTTTTAGATAACAGCCCCCTGAGACTTAATAAAATTAACTACTTTACAGAACTAAAATCAAGAAGCTCTACTGAAAGTGTAGGAAGCTGATTTTGGAGGCCAGGGCAGTGGAGGGAGAAACAGTTGGGCATCCCATTTTGGCTCTGCAGGTTTATAAGTATCCATCCGTGTCTTGGTGTCTCGAAAACTAAAATCTGTCTTAGACCTGATCTTCACTAGAAGAGAAATAATATTAATCAACAGAAAATAGGCTTTTGATGTTGTCACAAATCAATTTGTTTCACTAAATGTTGCTGCCTAAATAGAAAAGCAAGATAAAGCTGCAAATCAAACTCAAGAAAACTACTCACAAGTGTCCAAATATTAATCAACAGAAAATAGGCTTTTGATGTTGTCACAAATCAATTTGTTTCACTAAATGTTGCTGCCTAAATAGAAAAGCAAGATAAAGCTGCAAATCAAACTCAAGAAAACTACTCACAAGTGTCCAAATGGTTTAAATTTAACTTCAAGTTGCCAGGATCTCTCTCATGTGCAGTTATCATGTCTGGAAGCTCCTCATCAAGCTGAAATCAGTGATTTAAAGCAAAAAGTCCATTTTTGGAGGGACTGATCAAGGAGCTGCAGGAGATCTCCAAGAACAGGTTCAGCATCATGACTACGCAGGGACATTTTTCGAGAATGTGACTGCATTTGGGAAAGAGAGGAAACACAATTCTAATCCTGAGCAGTGAAAAGTGAACAATACAGAAAAATGATGTTATTACACAGTTTTTTTTTCTCCAGTGCCTCAGGATACTAATTGATATGGACTTTCATGTAGATGCAGCAGGTACTCAGTTCAGTAGTGGTTACCATGAGGAACCATAGCAGCTTTAAACATCTGTATCACCCCAAGGACTCGCAATGGGTGCAACACTATCTTTAAAATAAATGAAGGTCAAAGAAAGAAGCTGCTGCTTTGTTGCTGCAGAGAAATTTTACACATGGATAAAACGATGTGATGCTGAAATATTCCAGTATTATTTTTGAATGCATTGCTACAAGCATGTTACAATGAGAAATTCTCTGGTTGTGTGAGCATTTATAAATTTTTATTTTGTTTTTTGATCAAATAAAAACTAGTTTTATAAAGAACTGCATTATTGTTTTTCACTTTATTTCAGTTTAAATTTAGTTTATAATTTCATGTAACAATTTGCAAATCAAAATACAGACCTTAAAGTCGCTGTATAGAAAGCTTCACTCAGGCTCAGTAAGACATTATCAGTGTGACGCTCACGTCTAACTGTGGAAAAATGTTCAAATTATTTCAGTTCAATTTTTTGCGGCAAATCACAACAAAAGTCGCCTCAGACAGGTGACGTTTGTTGTGAGGCTAATTACATCAGACAGTAATACAGAGGAACCCAAACAATCACAAAGATGCCCATGAGCAAGCACTTAACTTGGCAACAGGGGGAAGGAAAAACTCCCTCTTAACATGAAGAAACCTCTGGCAGAACTAGGCTCTGGAAGGGGTAGCCATCTGCCGTGACTGGTTGGGGTGAGGGCAGGGGTATAACACGTGGAAGAGAGCCAGAGATAAGCAATAAGGCAGAGTGGTGTGTAAACAAACAGTGAGTGAAAAAGGGTGAGAGAAGGTGAAAGACTCAGTGCATCATGGGAAGCCCCCAGCAGCCGAAGTCTATTGCAGCATGACCGAGGGAGGATTTAGAGAAAGAAGCAAATGTGTTGAAACCTGTGAAGCCTGAACCATGAAATCATTGCAAGAAAATTCAAACTTTTTGAAACTGGTTTGTTTATTCAAATGTTTATTAAACCTTCTGATAAGTAAATAGGAAAACATAACATTTGCTACATCTGGCTTTTGTGTGTAGTTAATTGCTTAAAAATGTATTGTAAAAAGTAAAATCACACTGATGATGTAGAAGTCTCAAAACCTCGGAGCTACAGGGCTAAAGGACGACAGAGAGTCATGGTTTATTTTTCCAGGTTCTCCCAAGTTTCTCTTCCACACGGTCGAGGAAAGCACTGTACGCTTCTCTTCTTTGTTTGTGTCTCTGTGAATGAAGAGAAGAAGCAATAATAAAGATGGAACTTTACACCCTCTAAACTGTTGCAAGAAATAAAATCTTTCATACATTTGATCAACTTTGACACAGCGTTTTTGTGAATGTAACACAAGAAATAAAAATAGTTTAATCAAGAGAAAGATTCAACATGAAATTATAAATTCCCCCAACATGTTAAAAATTAAAAATTACGTATTATTATCAAATCATTATTTTAATGCATCTATGTGTAACTGGTGCTTTAATGTTATTGTTAGTCAAGCCACCATTTGTTTAGATCAGGTGTCTCAAACTGACGGCCCAGGGGCCACTTGCAGCCCACCTCACCCCTACATTGATATGAAGAAATATAATATGATTTGGCCCTTGAAGTTACTTTTCTTGTTGAGGAGGATTTGTTTGTTTTTGAGTTCAATCTTAAAATAAGTTCTTTAAAAGGCAAAAAATAATTTAATATGAAGGCAATATGAGCAGAGAGCACAAACATGTTGAGGGATTGGCTGTCTTAGTTCAGTGAGAGAAGTATTTATAAAGAAAACAAGTTTTACTAGAAGTCAAAAACTACTGTGTACACTTATGTCTGCATTTTTATTTTGTTAAATAAGAATAAAATTAAACCAGATGTTGTCCCACGTGTCTGGCCAGCAAGAGAGGACCAATTTGTTTGTTTGGTAGTTCAATGAAAGGCTTCAGATAGTTAAAAGTGAAGGAAAAATTGCATTCATGTTTGCAGTTTTGGCTTGTTATACAATATTTGAAATAAAAAGAAAAATTTTATTTTCATACTTTGTTGCACTCACATGGCCTTTAAGCCTTCCCACAGAACATAATCTGTGTAACGATTACATGATTTGGGTTTGTTTTTAGATAACAGCCCCCTGAGACTTAATAAAATTAACGACTTTACAGAACTAAAATCAAGAAACTCTACTGACAGTGTAGGAAGCTGATTTTGGAGGCCAGGGCAGTGGAGGGAGAAACAGTTGGGCATCCCATTTTGGTTCTGCAGGTTTATAGGTATCCATCCGTGTCTTGGTGTCTCGTAAACTAAAATCTGTCTCAGACCTGATCTTCACTAGAAGAGAAATAATATTAATCAAGAGAAAAGAGGCTTTTGATGTTGTCACAAATCAATTTGTTTCACTAAATGTTGCTGCCTAAATAGAAAAGCAAGATAAAGCTGCAAATCAAACTCAAGAAAACTACTCACAAGTGTCCAAATGCTTAAATTTAACTTCAAGTTGCCAGGATCTCTCTCATGTGCAGTTATCATGTCTGGAAGCTCCTCATCAAGCTGAAATCAGTGATTTAAAGCAAGTCCAGTGATCATGTTAATGTTTTGTCTGCATCTTCCTCCTGTGTTTAAACCAGATATTATACTCTAAAACACACTGTATTGTCTGCAGTTTGCATGTGTCTGTGTTTCAAAAAGGTACTAAATCCATGGACTGTTTGGGGACACTTACTGGTCTGAAGTCGTGAGGTTTGTGGTTCTTGTACGTCCCAGAATGATACTTTCCAATCTTGACAAACATCAGTTCAGTCTCCAGAGCATCAGGAGGCCTGTGTGAAGTGATGAACTTTGGAGGTTCTTTTCTCTTGGGACTCGAGGACAGAGAATTTGGTAGAAACGTTCGATATCTCCTCTTCATTTCTTTGGGCTGAGGTGCAACTATCTTTATATTTTTCTTTCTTTTCCTTATTTCTGAAGTGGACAGACTGCTGTACAGTTTCACTGAGAAATCTGGTGGCCCGATGCTCTGCACATCACACTTCCTGTCTGTGTTTCTAAGCCTAAAATATTTGTTTCTTGCAAAGGAGAGATCTTGACACGCAGCAAATTGTGTTTGTCTTTCAAAAGAAACTGAGGACAATGGCTGTAACAACTTGGTTGGAATCATTTTTATTTGCTGATGTCCAAATAATAATGGAGGTGCTTACCCTGAATTTCAGGAAGATTTCTCATTGCAGACCTAAAATATGAATCCTCTGAGTTTGAATGTAATGTCCTTGTGCCGGTTGTGCAGATGTCCAGAACCCAGTTTTAGCCTAAGAAGAAGGAAACAGAAAGGCTAACTGCATACACATAAAACAAGCTGCTTGGTAACCAGTGGCCTTAGCCTTCTTATCAAAAAGAACTGGGCTGAGCTCAGCAGGACATTCAACAAAACAGAAAACAGGAACTTGGCAACGCTGCAAACAATGTGGCCTCTGGATTACAGAGACCATGCACCCTGCAGTCCATTTTATTTGTTTTCTATAATGCAGTAAACCTTCAGTTTTACATTGTCAAATACAGTATTTTAAAGTCAAATTCAACTTTGTCAGTTTTGTAAAATGTAGAGGACATAAAGGTGCATGAAAACCAAGAGTACTTGATTGCAGATTATTATTATTTATTATTACTTTAAGCTCACTTCAACTAACCAGGAATTAAAAATCACATTATTTTACAATTTGAAACTGTTACTATATAAAGAGTTTAAAGCACAGATATTCTTATATTTCTCAAAAAGTCCTACCACAAATAGTTGTGTGTGATATCTGAGTGACCGCTAGATGGCAGCAGATATTGTGATCCTGCAGCTGAGAAGCAGAGAACAGTTGAAGTTCACAGGTATGACATGCTTTCTCATTCTTCTATTAGGAGCAAACTCTTCATTCCTATCTTTCATTTCCTGTCCTGAAGTACTAAAGTTCATCCTCAGAGAAACTCAGAGATGTGAACACAAACCAATGTGGTATAAACCGTTCAGATGGCTTAGAGCACATACAGAGTTAGAGGAAAGCCAGGATGTGACAAACAGTGATGCATCTTCCAGATTCAAGGTGCAGTCAGTCTGTTAGAGAATACTGCTTGAAAGTTTACAGCTGCTACACAGCAGATTTTTATTGACTGAACCACACAGTGGAAAGGAAGCCCACTCTTTTTCCTTCATGCCAGACGTTTAGTTTATTAGAACCATAACACCAGACTTCCCAAAGTGACCACATCTCAGTACATAAAAATAATATTAGATTAAATTATTGCTTTCATTTTTGTTGTTTTTTCTTTATTCAAAAGGTTCTGAATATAATTCTTATCAAAATGTCTGTTTCTTTATTATTATTATTATTATTATTATTATTATTATTATTATTATTATTATTATTTTGATGTTTTTGTTGTTATTACGTTTCATGTTTAATCTTTCAATATTTATTTGACCAAGAAGTGAAAATAAGTGTAATTGAGGATCTTTTCTGAAGGAAAATGAAACGTGAGACTGGATGTGAAAAGGAAAAAAAACATTCTATTAAACTCAAACTATACTTTAAAAAATAAACTTCTTGAAACAGTATTGTATATCTATAGATTTCACTAAGATAAAATAAAAATGTTTTAAAAAATAGTTCGATTTGGAGGGTAATCATCAGGGAAAGATTTAATGTGTTAGAAGAAGCAAACCAAGATGACAAAGTTAAAAGGACTATGATTATCAGCGAACTAATAAAAACTGAACTGAAAAAAGCAAATCCAAATCCATCCAAAAACATCTAAAACTAAAGCAAATGCAGCTGTAGGTGAGTCTTCAACCTGGATTTAAATAAACTGAGTGTTTCAGCTGATCTGAGGCTTTCTGGGAGTTTGTTCCAGATATAAGGAGCATAAAAGCTGAATGCAGCTTCTCCGTGTCTGGTTCTGACTCTGGGAACTGATAAAAGACCGGATCCAGATGACCTGAGGGATCTGGAAGGTTCATACTGGGTCAGGAGGTCACTGATGTATTTTGGTCCTAAACCATTCAGAGCTTTATAGACCAGCATCAGAACTTTAAAGTCTATCCTCTGACGGACAGGCAGCCAGTGTAAAGACCTCAGAGCTGGACTGATGTGGTCCACTTTTTTGGTCTTAGTGAGGACTCGAGCAGCAGAGTTCTGAATGAGCTGTAGTTGTCTGACTGATTTTTTAGGTAGACCTGTAAAGGTCCTGTTGAGACATCAGATCTTTTATCCTTGATATATTCTTGAGGTGATAGTAAGCTGAATTTGTTATTGTCTTAATGTGTTTTTCTAAGTTTTGTCACGGCCTGGGGGTTCAGCTGGTCGCTGATCAGCTGTCTCTCCCTCTTTCTCTCTAGTCCTCTCTCTCTCTCTCTTCCTCTCTCTCGCCAGGGCTGAACTCATTATGGGTTCACGCCCTTGGCCCACGCCCTCGGAGGAAGAAACACCTGTGCCTCATCAGTGTGGTATTTAAGACAGGAAGCAACGGCTGTTCTTCGCTGGATCGTTGTGAGAATCGCATCAGTGAAAGTCGAGCGTCCCAGCAAGTATTTTCCCGTGCAGTGTGTGTTTAGCATCTAACAAGCATTTCTTTGTGTACAGATTCCCTGGACTGTTTCCCTGGTGTGCGAGTGGATTTGTGTTTGGATTGTGTGGAGAGAGACGAGCATGTTCCCCTGGATTTTCCCCGGAGCCCTGCCCCCCTCACCTTTTGTACATAGCACTGTTGTTTAGCTGTAGAAAATTGTGGCACAACCAGTCATTAATTTCCTCAATGCATTTACCAAGAGCCTGTACAGGGTCTCGGTCTCCTGGTGACATTGTGATATATATCTGTGTGTCATCTGCTGTGATAGTTTATTTTGTTCTTCTTTATAATCTGTGCCAGTGGGAGCATGTAAATGTTAAACAGAAGGGGTCCCAAGATGGAACCTTGGGGAACTCCACATGTGATACTTGTCTGCTCGGATGTGAAGTTACCTATTGATACAAAGTATTTCCTGTTTTCTACGTATGTTTTGAACCAGTTTAGTACAGTTCCTGAAAGACCTGTCCAGTTCTCCAGTTGTTTCAGTAATATGTTGTGGTCAACTGTATCAAATGCTGCACTGAGATCCAGTAAAACTAAGACTGACATTTTCCACTGTCTGTATTCAGACATGTCATTAAACACTTTGGTCAGAGCGGTTTCAGTGCTGTGGTTCTGTATAAAACCTGACTGCAAGGCATCATAGCAGTTATTCTGTTTTAAGAAGTAATTGAACTGTTGAGAAACTGCTTTTTTAATGATCTTACTTAAAAATGGGAGATTTGAGATCGGCCTGTAGTCAAGATTGTCCTTTTTCAGTATAGGTTTAATTACAGCAGTTTTTAGTGGTTCTGGAAACACACCTGACATTAAAGAAAAGTTGATCTGTAACAGGTTTGACTCCAAAGTCTTTGAGACCTTTTTGAAAAAACTTGTTGAAAAACTTGTTGGCAGGACATCTAAACAGCAAGAGGAGGAGTTTAGTTGACCTAAGATGTCCTCCAGGTCTTTGCCGTTAATAGGGTGTTAATAGGGTGAAACTGTTTGATGGTGTTTAAACAGTTTAAACAGTTTTTCGGTGGACACAGTACATATCCTGAATCTGCTGTTGATGTACCAATCGCTTGTCTAATCTTTTGGATTTTGTCTGTGAAGAATTTGGCAAAGTCATTGCAGGCCATGGTCGAATGAAGTTCAGCTGCCACTGACACAGGAGGGTTTGTTAGCCTGTCAACTGTAGAAAATAAGACCCGAGCATTATGACTGTTTTTAGTGATGATGTCAGAGAAGTAGGACCTTCTTGCACTCCTCAATTGTAAATTATAATTGTGAAGTTTCTCTTTATAGATGTCATAGTGAACCTGGAGGTTTGTTTTTCTCCATCTGCGCTCAGCTTTCCTACACTCTCTTTTTTCATTTTTCACTAGCGTGGAGTTTCTCCATGGAGACTTCTTCCTTCCACAGATAACCTTCACCTTAATGGGAGCAATAGTGTCCATGAGATTTAACATTTTAGCATTGAAGCTATTGACGAGCTCATTGACTGAACCTGTGGATAGGTCAGGTGTTAATGGGAAGACCTGGTTAAAGATCTCACTACTGTTTTCAGTTATACACCGTTTTGTGATCACTGCTGTTGATATATTTGTGTGGGCTGAGATTTTACTTTCAAAGAAAACACAGTAATGATCAGACACGCCCACATCAGACACAGTAACCTTTGAAATGCTCAGGCCCTTGGAGATCAGTAGGTCAAGAGTGTGTCCTCTATTATGTGTGGCCTCTGTTACATGCTGAGTCAGCCCAAAGTTGCCCAGAGTGTTACTCAGGTCTTTAGTCCCTTTGTCCTGAGGGATGTCCACATGGATGTTAAAATCCCCAAAAATAATTAGTGTTTAAACCCAAAACCTGAAAGATTTTTTTTCCCCATATTTCAAAATTAACTCACATAACAATAAAATACCCATTTTATTTTATTTTCACAATAACAAAAAAGAAAAAATAACATCTGTTGTGTTTTAGAAGAGGCTGACAGTAAGTAGAAGCGATCCCGTCGTGTAAACACTGATCTGTATGCAGCACCACAGTTGTTGCAGCAGTCACTTTGTTTGTAGCTTGGACAGCTGACATCAGACAGCAAAGGCAACAGGAAACCCGAGCTGAGACCAAACAGCGCCTGTGAAGGAAACTGACCTCACTGAGCCTGTAAAATCAGGAGCTGCCACCTTCAAAGGCTCCGGTCGACCTGCAGGCCCTCAGTCCTGTTTCTGAACAGCCCGACTACTGAACCAAGTAACATTTCACCTGTCAGGTAATCAGGAGTTCCAAAGAAACACTTACAGGATCCGGTGGTCAGACATGACACCCTTTATCTCCAAGTCACTCAGACAATATGGCTTCGTTATTTTAACACCAAGAGAAGATGTAGCACAGATAAATTCAGAGAGAGAAGCCTGCAGATGACAGATGTGTAATTGCTTTTAAGGAAAATACTGATGTAACATGGAGTTTCTCATGTTCCCATCCCAACGTCTGACTGACCTTCAGGGCCTCCATCTGTTTTTATGCTTGTTCGAGCACTGCAGCTGAAGCAGGAGTTTAAGGTTACATCGCTGCTTGTCCCATAAGATCAGTCTCTCTTCCCTCCTTTTCTTCTTTGTGTTTATCTTTGTTCACATAGAATAATAGGGTGAGGAGTGTGTTAATGTGGAGGCAAATCAGTGAATAAAAAATGTCAAATTAAATACAATCAGTCAGAAAATTAGAAAAGGTTTGAATTTATGAATGATAATGTGGAGGTCGAAAGGAGCAAAATCCTGTATTTATGGCCATGTAATGTTTGTTTATCAGTTCAAAAGGTGGGCTCACACACAAAAAAATATATAAATATCTTGTTTTATAGATATTATTGATTGTTTATGTATGTTTAGCATTTTAGGCTCCTATATCAACTGGTCTTAACTTACAGCATGTTTATCCATGATGGGATTTAGGATTCTGATTAGCTGGATCAGAGACTACACATATAGTTTGCATTGTTTTTTGGGTGGTGTTGATTGCTCCGCCTTGGTCGGGGAATGCGACGGGAGGCTGGATGTCGGGAGCTGAAGCAGGAATAGCTTGTGTCATCGTGACGCAGCTGCTCCAAGGTCGCATCTGTTCCTCACAAAGCAGCTCCCCATGAGCAATTACAGCAGATCTATTGTTATACAAGGCTTTGCAAATATTTATGAACCTCGTGGACAATCTGTGTATTGAATCTGCAGTGTGTTCTTTTTTCTTTAATGTGATCTTTTTTTGTTTTGTCTATAATATCTGACTCTTTGATTTCAGTTTTCTGCTTTTGTTTGTAAAATGTGTTTTTACAGGCACCACACAAAAAGTTACTATCATGTACACTGTTGTTTGAGAAGCTAACACTGTTAAACTGGAAATTTAAACTTTTTACCCAAACGTTTTGTTAATTATAGCTCTGTTTGGCTGTGACTGATTATTTTTTTACTGATTCTTAGATTAAGATTCAAATGCGCATTTCGCGAAGGTGAATGTAAGCCTTTGACTTACACATCTTTTTTTCCCAGCATATTAATGCATTGTACCAACAGGGTGATTAATAGAACTCATCACCAGTATGCTCGGGCCTAAGTCAGCAGCCTCGCCCTCACCCTGGCTGTAAATCAGAGCACAGACTTACAAACTTACCTCTTCCTTTTTACTCTGTCTTATTTCACTAACTCCTGATGTTGTGCTGTTTATGACTAACTATATTTGTCTCATATTTGTTCATATGTTTTTCCCATCAGTGGTGAATGTTACAGTAATTATTTAGTTTACCTGCATAGTGTATATCACAGTTCTCAAAGGGACACTGCAGTGCAGCCATTTTTGCATTATTACTGATTGTAATGAGAGAAAATTGGACACAATTAGCTTGTATGATTAGCTTAAGCTATTAGGCAATTATGCCAATTTTCCTTTCAGTTTTTTCTTGCCTGGATGTAATTTGGCAGTTACACAATACAACATATCATGCAAGTATATATGTATGCTTGACACTGATACAGGTTTTCCCTACCTGATTGAGCTGAGGCAAATTTGCTTCAAAATCTGTAAAAAGAAAAAAAAGAGCCAAAGATCATAACTTTCATTGTAATTAAAAGCCAAAAAGCCAAAGTGAGAAAAAACCCACTATCATTATAACAGTCACGAACAACCTCGGCTTCTGTATTGAGGTTTAATCGCTGGTTGTGTAAGACCAGGAAGGAAAGTAAGTGGGTTTTTACCTAATGGCTTTTCCAGGCTTTTACCAGGTTGATGGTCCAGGAGATTTATGAGGGAGGTCTTAAGTCCTCCAAACAGACGAGCGTCTCAACAAGACAGTCAGGCAGCTTCATGTTGCTCAGGGGGAAGAGAGGAGGAGGTGCGGTCCACAACCTGCTTAGCTGTTACGTATCCACTGGGCTCTGCAAGTTTACTTATAATTAATCACAGACCTTTGTCTTCCTGCTCTTAGTGAGACTTTACAGTTTATTTAATCTGGAAATAACCTTCCTGCTGATACTTTGAATGTTAAAAATGTGAGACTACAGCAGTCCTGCAGATGTATAATAACTTAGTTTAACAGCTTAAACTGCTTTTAGAAAGGAAAGTAGGAACTGAAACAAACAGTTTTGTTTGATTAATAATTTGTCTAACTCTTCAAGCTGATATATCAAACATTTGGTGGGACTAATTTGTAAGATTGTAATCTTAACCTTTCTAAATTAGGGTGGATAAAGAACACATTTCTAGATGTCCTTCAACAGTTTTATAGAAGAAAAAATTGCAGCATCACTTCGTTTCTTGATGCTCTTAAATGTTAAAAAAAAAAAAACAACAACAACACAAATCCCCCTACATTTTCTTTCCCTTTTTCTTATATTATGTCTTCTTTGTATATTTTGTTTTGAGAGCCATCCATTTTTTTAACAACTAGAATTGAGCTATCACTTCCTCTTTTTCATATTTTCCCCTGAACAGATCAGTTTCAGGTCTTTTAACAGAGCAAACATCTTCTCAGCTCCTGCCGGCAAAACAATATCTGAGGCACACAGCTGCAGTAAAAGCATGAGAATGGAAACAAGCAGCTTGGAAAAAAGATGTTAATGTGATATCTGGTTTATACAAAATCCCACTATTTGGCGAGGATCAGTTCCCTGAAAAATTGAGCACAGAGGCCATCTGTTTTAGCAGTTTGGAGTTGTGACTAATGAAATACCACTGACTGGCCAGTAATAAACCTCTCGTGATTAGTCCTTTGGTCCTTTTCTTCCCATTTAGAAAGACAAGAAAAAAATGTGGTGAAGGCAGTTTTACAAGCTTGAGCTGACTGAGATTACTGATTGTTAACATGCATTTCCCTTCAAATAAAAATATGAAAGAAGCAAAAACAAGTTGAATTTCATTTGCTGTCTTTGTTAATTTTCCATCGTAAATTGTTGCAGAAAAAAAAGCAAAAGTTTCTGAACCACAAAACATCCTGGGGAAGGATTCCATCCCTGAATAACAGCAGTTAGACTGATGAAGGTTTACCTTTAACGCTTACCCAAGGAAATATATATATTGTTGGATTTTCCTAACATTTGTTAGTTAAAATAAGTTAATATCTAGTTAGTTAGTTGAAATAATTCAGACTTATGATGTTTTAAATTTAAAGGTAGGTAAAATTAGTATTGTGGGGATAGGTTAATTGGATAATCCAAATTGTCACTAGGTGTGAATGTGCGAATGAATGTGAGTGCGAATGGTTGTCTGTCCCTGTGTGTTAGCCCTGCGACAGACTGGCGACCTGTCCAGGGTGTACCCCGCCTCTCGCCCTATGACAGCTGGGATTGGCTCCAGCGCCCCCCGCGACCCCGAAAAGGATAAGCGGAAGCGAATGGATGGATGGATGGATGGTAAAATTAGTATAAAAATTACTATTAGCTGAAATTCTCAGTGGTTAGTATAACTTTTTATACTTTGATAGCTTTTCTCTTGGCCTTCATTAAGCTCAATGAGAAAACTGTATTGTTAGATTTTATTTGAACCGCCTTATTGTCTACAACCTTTCTTATTTCAGAATCACTTAGAAACATTGATGGGTTTTGCTCCTCTGCATTTATCCACTTGAGGGTGCCCAGGGTTTTTCCAGAACCTGGTGAACAGTGTCCTCCTGTTTTGTGCCTTGGTCATGGAATGATGTTCAAACCAGAGATAAATATTTTTGTGTTGTTTGTCTTCTTTACAGTATTCACTGCTGTCCCCGAGCTGCACGTCATCAGCTCAATTATCGGAAATAATCAATTGTTTCGGATTTGAAGAAGAAAAAAAAACACGCACATGCTGTGGCTTACATTTTATGCTCATGTTTAATTTCTCAATATTTCCTGATGTTAGATGATACCTCTTGAGGGGAAATCATTAGAAGATTATATGACAATGCATCAGTTTTGGGTTGCAGCACGATTACGATTAATTTGGATCTTTCAACATCTGAAACAACTCTTTTTCCACTCGTGCGGATATGTGCAGAGGTTTGGGTCGTCAGTAGGTTTGCTCCTCCTAACACACTGTAGCAGTGCAGCGTGCAGCAGTTTGAGGTCAGCCGCTGCAGTCCAGCATCTCCGGTCAGCTTCTTCTTCTTCCCTCAGCCTGAAGCACCTCCGGATTTCCTGCTGGTCCGTTCGTTTTTGGCCTGAAAGCCGATAGAGAGAGAGAGGGGTGGGGGGGAGAGAGAGGTCTTTTGGCACAACAACGGGGCCAATCGCGCTGAGCGCTCGCGCTGTTTGGTGGCAGAGTCGCGTGCTGGACACTGAGGGACGATGAGACCTGAAACTCTTCCCAAACTTCTTCTCTGTGTTGCATTTTCACTGCCCAACGCAGTGCACGTTCAAACAGGTAAGCTCACAGCTCTAAGGTAATCAGAAACACCGTCTTTGAGTATTTAAAGTATTTAAGTGTCATTTTGTCATTTCATATTGCCACATACAAATAACTTTTAAGACTATTCTCGGTTTAGGGGGATGCAGGAGGTTTTCAGGAGGGTTAATATAAAGACAGCTAGCTTTATTGTTGCTGCATGACTTCTTTAGCAGTGTCAAAAATAAGCTGACGCCTTTCCATCTATCATGAAGGTATCCAAGGCCACATAACCTCCGAATATCCCACATGACGTATTTTGCTCTCAGGCTTCCCCTCAAATAGGCAAACAGGATGTGGATTCTCTAAGTTCCTGTTCAGCTGACGAGGACTGTAGTGACCAGGTGTTGATTAGAAAGGATGCTTGCTTTGAAAGCTGCTGTCCTGGCTTTCGGCAGCTTGTCTGCCTGTCACTGCTGTGCAGGCTCTTTGAGGATATTACGTTTCACTTTGACCTCTCAGGTCAGGAAACTTTACGGTGCCAAAAACAAGCTAGCTCTTCATGGTTACAGCCCCCTCTCCTTTGTCTGTCTGGTCTATTTTGCCTCCCAGTAAAGATATGAAAGAAGCCAGAACACCAGTACATCCTGAATTTCAACTTGCTGTCTCTGTTTGTGTCTCACAACAGCAGTCTCTAAAAGTGCTTTAGATTGTAAGGTGATATGAATAATTACACAAATTGATTGAATTAAAATCCAGTGTGGTGAAGTCAAAATTACAACAAAAAAAAATTGTCCAAAAACCTATAGACACAACTATATATATTTAAAAGGAAATGTCTTTATTATCTTTTGAAATGTTTTGCTTGGGAAAGAGCTAAATATTTACCATTGCCATTAGGTGTTTGCAGTAACATTCAAGTCTAATGGCAGCTGACATGTACCCCAGTGATTTTTGAACAGGCCTATAGAAGTACCCATCTTTGAAAGTAAAGAGGGGCCAGTCATCAGCTTAAAGTATGACCTATGAAGTATGAATTGGTTTTGGAGAGTCTGCATTCACATATGTTTACTGCAGCTGTCCTTGTGTGTGTTGAGGTCAGCAATCTACCAGTGCACCTTGGGAAAATATCTCTCCAAAACTGGACACTATGTCATTTAAACTAGCTACATTTGCAAAGTGGACTTTGCACATACATAATTGTAACCATGCATAACAGTTTATGATGAACTCTGTTTTGTGAGCATCTGGTCTAAACTTCATGAGACAGCAAAGCACTGGCTTCTCATCCTACATTGGCTCAAGATGTCCATAGAGTTTAGTGAGTGTGTTATCACCTTTCAGATTCACTTTGAAATGTTTCTGTTGAACACAGGCCAGCTGGAGAGTTGATGTCCACAATACAACATTTGGCCAGCAGAAAGCTTTCCGTATACAGTATTTGAATATTGCTACTGACAGTCTTGGTGAGAATCCAGTCCTTATGTTGTCTCTCTGGCTGTGCCTTCAGTGCTTCCTCCAGAGTGTGCGCCAGGAGGCCACTCGGTCCTCCAGAACCCCTACCGTAGCACCACCTTCAGCTCCAGCTGGCTGCAGCAGTCATCCCTGCAGGACTTCATCTGTGACCACTCCCTCACACCGGGCTGGTACCAGTTTCATATTTTTGACAAGCCAGCGAGTATGCCCACCCAGTGTGTGGAGGTAAATGATGTTTTTGTAAAAGATTTTTCAAAGAGAGTGAGATCTGTTTACAAGTGTTGTGTTTCTTATAAATGAGCTTCCAAGGATGTTGATGCTGTGAGGAACTGTTCTATTCTTTTTATCTGACTATAAATTATATTTCCTTCATCTACTATCTTCCCATGGAACTCCATTAATTTGATTTTGTTATTCAAACCATTTAGCTGACTCCTTACATTGTTCAAGTTACACATAGTCCAGTAGTGTCAACACACTATAAGATATGTTAAATGTACATTAGAGGAGGCCTATATGCTAATTTCAAAATCCATATTTTTATTCTTACATTCTAATAAAGTAGCTTTGTGTGAGTCAAAGTTCAAAATAATCTTTGTTTATGCTTCACTGGGCTTTGGTGCAGGCATGTTTATTACCTGCCTCGAAATATCCACTTTTAGTGACATCATAGAGATCCAAGTCAGGAAAACTATATAAAACTAAGCATTTCGAGCAGTTTGAAGGGTGAGCTTCAGGCTCCCAGGGATTACTTGCATGTACACTGGCCTAATTATTTGACATATCGTCATTATGAGCAACAGTCATTGTTTAGAAATTTATAGATATCATGTAAGGTCAATCATAAAAACTGCATATAACTCAAGTGCACAATCTTTTTTCACATTGTATAGAACTGAGGTAAATCAGCTTTATTAAAAGACTGCAGCTAAAACTCCAAAATCATTAGCTGCATTTGAAAATTTCCAATAAAAACTTCAAATATACCAATGAGAAGCTGTAAAAACACTCCAACTGTCCCCATATCCATCTACTGCAAGTAATTAACTGAACTTAGTTTAGGTTTGCTGAATCGTAACCTTTCTATTTCTCTATCAGCTTGTATAATTTGTTAAAACATTGATTGTTCTAACTTTGAGGCTTGAATTCTAGATGAAAGTCATTTTTTTAACCAATGTAGGAATTTTTCACCAATTTTTAGAACAATTTCACAGGTATACTGCACAAATTCAGTCACTCATTGTGACCTCTATTAAAGGTCATAAAAAATAAAATAGAATTGCTTCCATTTCTTTGTTTTATATTCATGTGATAAACTTAAATGTATATGTATATAAATTATATACTTGTTTAATTACAAATATAACCTGATAAGATGTGAAAGTCCTTGAGACCCTATCCATGTCCTCATGAGGGGAAACTCTGAGGTAGCCTGCCTGTCATGCGAGTTGTGTGTTTGTGTGTATACACATATTTATGAAGGAGAATGAAAGGAGAGTTGGAATATGTCTCATGTGTTGTGGTTGGCCTGCTGTGAGCCTGCAGGATCCATCTAAAGTGTCACCCTCTCAGCCTCCTGCTTTCCCGGGGCATCGCTGCTCTCCCTGGGTGATGGATAACTACAGGAGTGGGCGGAGGAAGGAAGAGACGATTGCTGCGAACATGTGTTACATAACAAGGCAATGTCTTTTTGATGATGTTAGCAAATAAAGAGTTAGATGTGTCAAAGCCAAGAACCTTTTAAGGAGAACCAGGGTATAATCTGTAATGTTATCAGATATCTTCTTTTGGACATTTTCTAAATTATTCAGTTGCAAAGTTATTTAAACCATTTCACTCATTGATTGATTTTAATTTTGGTGTCTGTGGATGTTTCAAACTCAGGTTTTCAGGGCATGTGTGGCAGTACTGTGCTTACTTTCTGGCATTTGTTGTTTTTAGTAGAAAATTTCTATTTCTTTTTATTCCAAAATAGGTTTTACTGGTTTTCCTCCATTCTGGAGGATTAGTTTTGTGAAAGAATGACCATAATACATCCATACATACTGATTCCCCCTGCCCCCTCTGTTTCCAAACATCTAGGTAAACCACTGTGGGACTCAGGCCCCGGTATGGCTGTCTCTGGGTGAGGGTGAGTCCCTGCCGGGGCCGCTGGAGGTCAGGCAGTTGACAGCCTGTGCTGCATGGCAGTTTTTCTTGAGCAGCAGCAAAGAGTGCTGCATGTTTCGCATCCCAGTCACTGTCCGAAACTGTGGAGACTTCTATGTTTACCTGCTCCAGCCCACACAGGGTTGCATGGGTTACTGTGCACAGGGTAAGTAACAGTAATTACTGTATGACTGTAATGTAAAGCATGATTCTTATGCCAATACACTGCTCAAAAAATCAAGGAAAGACTCAATCATAGCAGCATAACAGGATTTCAGTTTAGTATTAGTGGCTGTATGATGCTTAAAGAACAGGGAACAGATGCTGGATGCTGCATAGCTGGAGGCTTTTTGTGTGAAGTTTGTTCTCCTTGTGCCTTCGTGGCTTCTCTTTCTCTTTCCACAGTCCACAGACATAATTTCTCAGTCTAAATTTGCTGTAGCTGTGAATGTGATGGGCCAGGGTGTACTGTCTCTCACCCAGTGTCAGACAGTGTCAGCTGGCATAGGCATCACTGTCCTTTGATTTCTACATTACGTGCTAATTTATAATGAAAAATGAAAAGGGGAAGAAATGAAATGTGGAAACATAATCGTTTTGAAGTCATGCTATTTTATAATTATCTGTTATAAATCTCCTGTCTCCCTAACAGAGATGTCAGACACTTTGCCCACATCATCGCTGCTCTGCGGTCCTGGTGAGGTTAACGTCGGTGGATCTTGTAAAAGTGAGGACCCCGCTGTTGTGTTTTTATGGCTCTCGCTTGTCTCCTCATGTTAGATTAAATACCAAAACACTTTGGAGGTCAGGGAGGTCATATGGTCAGGAACACAATAACGGCACCCTCACCTCTCCTCTTAATGACCTGAGCCCGTGTCCCGAACTCGCACCCAACAGGCATCCCATGTAAATAATGGAGCACATAGAATACCAGTGCATACTTTTGTCTTAGTCTATTTAGCCTTGATTTCTTTAAATCAACCATCTTCTGATTGGCTGCCCTTCATAACAGCAGATTTAAAGAGTAAGTGGGTGTGTCTTCTATATCTGAGATGACACGTGGCGTATGTTCAAAAATATTTAAAATTAGAGAATGATGATAAAAATGTGGATAGAAGTACCTCCACATTTTTCAGAGGACCTTAAAAGTGCCCATTAGGCTTCAATAACCTGCCTCGTCTTTCTGCTCCTCCCCCAACAGCTAATCAGCCCCCGACTCCGTCAGTGCCAGTGATCGTCTCAGAGGTGACAGGTAACACCGTCTACCTGAAGTGCAGCTTTGAGAGCAGGTCTAACAGCTCCCTGGGTTATGTGGTGGCCTGGTCCCGCCTCTCACCTGAGGGCCGGAAGGAGGAGCTCAAACAAGAGACCACAATCCAGACCTTCGCCTTTATCGAGCTCGACGGCTTCAACCTGCGATTAGGAGACAAGGTGTGCATGTGGGTGAACTAGTCCTTTAAAGAGCATAGTGGGACTGCTGTTTAGCCACTCTGTGTTAGAGGGAGTTTTTTAAAACCAAATCTCAAAATGATTCAAAAATCTAACAAAGTATGCCTTCAGAAACTGTTCAGCAGGTTTTTGCTGGGTGGGCTTCTCTTATTTTTTGAGAATTTATGCAACCTTCCACTCGTCAGTCTTCTGCAAATAAGATCTGCTATATAAACAAAGACGAGGTTCCTGGATTTCTAAGGCAGCAGGGACTGGAGGAATTAACGATGCCTGTCAACATGTCATTTTATTTTACTGTGAGCTGCTTATGTGTTTAACTGGGCCAAAAGCCTTCGACACAGTCTGGAGTTTTTCTCTGCTTTTATTTCCCATCTCTACTCTCCTTTGTTCAATTCATTTTTTCTTTATTACCATAACATTTGCTTAGTGTGGTGCTGTCAAGGCCTGTTGTATGAAGACTATGACATAATACCCTTAAAATAAGGAAAGACTGCCTGGAAATTGCAATATAGCACACTATATTAAATACTTCATCTTTAAAAATAAACAAAAATGGAAGTAATATATGTGCATCTCCCTCCCTCTGGCTCAGATTTACTGCTCCAGCTCCAGTTTCTTCTTGGACTCGCCCAGTGTCCGGGGTATTTCGGTGGAAAGTCAGGAGTTCTTTGCTGGGATCAGGGTAAATAATATTTATCTGACATTTATATTTGTGATCTCTCTTTCTAGTAATTTTTTTGTTGGTCATTAGTCTGCAGACATGTACAGGTTTAGACATAAGTTACAGTGTTTTGAGCTTTCTGTCCTGTGAGGTAGTTTGACTCTAGCGTCAAGGAAGGTGTTAGGTGAGCAGACTCAGCAGACATTTTGGGTTCCCATAGATGAGCGATTTATTTACAGTGAAACTTAACAAAACTCCCCCAAATTAACGTAAGTAACAAAAGTCAAACACAGCAACACAACTCAGCTCTCCTCCCTTCTCTGAATCAAGCAGAGACTGACTATATATAAGGCTGTCAAGTTCTTTTCAATTAGTCTAGCCAATACCACTAGCTTGAGCTGAGGAATCTAAAACTCAACACAAATGACTGAGAATTAAATAAAGCTCTGCAACATAATTCTGCAACATAATAAAATACAATGCAACATTTAACTGAGTGTCTGCTTTAATTTCTGAATGTTTGGTTTGCTGGCAATGTAATGCTTACGCAAACAAACCCGGGATAGTCAGTGAGCAATGTTACTTTGACAATACCAAATCATAGCAAATAAATATATAGAGTGAATAATGTGCATAATGTGCAAAAAGTCAATACTTCTGGGACAAGTGGAGAGTATTACAACTGCTCATCCACTTTGTCACATGTCCATGTAAATAAAAATTAAGAGACGTGTACACAGACATAAAACATATTAAAAAAGAGAAGATTATGCTTTCATTTAGATTTTGGTTGTTATTTTGACTCGGATCACTTAAATATCAGCTTATCGTAACTGTCTTCTTCTAGATGAGTTGTGGATAAACACTCGGTATAAAAGACCTGACCACCCTCTCTTTCTAAAATCATGTTTTGTGCAGTTAAGACCAGAGGCGAGCAGTGTATCTGAGGATGGCAGATTGTATGAGATGGTGGTCGAGAGCACGGTTCCTCTTCCATGTCCAGAAGGGTCTCCAGCTTCTGCAGAGCAGTGCACTCTGTCCCTGCAGCTCAGCACAACAAGTGAAGGTGACCTGGTTGATCTGTAAAAATGACAGTGTGTACTGTTGCTTTCTAATAGCACAGGCTGTACTGTAGGCAGTTTACAGGGAACATTAATGCAGATTTTATGCTTAAAATGCATTTTTAAACAGCAGGTTATTAACTTGCAGTAATCTCTTAAATGATCCAATATGTGGATTTGATTATCAAATATAGCATATGATGCCATGTTAATTCAATGCTGTGCAGTGAGCCTAACATCAGGGTCAAATAAAAAAATATGATATATATAGTAATTTGATTACTTTTTTGCAATACTTAAAAGGTATTGTACCTGTATGATGTTGTATAACATTTAAATATAAATATTTTTTATAAAAATATCAAATTACCCACTGAAAAATATTATAGATATACAGATATACAGATATACAAATGCATTTCAGGTTGATGTCACATAAAACTATTTTACAGCTGTGATCTAGTAAAGCGTTTGTTCTTGTGTTCAGAGATGCTAAATATGTTGTGCCTGTTGTTTGGGATCAGTGAAGGGCTGCTCCCTCCCTCAATCTATGTGCATAAGAATAATTAAGTCAGTGTTTGGAGAAACTTTAATTGTGGTTTAAGGCATATTTAATCAAATTTACTATGCTTCATTTATTTTAGCCCATAGGAAAGTCTCCACCACTTTTTTTTGTATAAATCTGTAGAAATAAATGAAAGGAGAAAGGGCTGATTACATGTTAATAAATCTTTGTAAATGTCTCTAACAGCAGGACCATTTAAATGCTGTGTTATTGCTATTTAGCTATAAAGAAATGTCTGTACAGTACTTTTTTGGTGTTCTTAATATAATTTAACCTTCAAATGAAGTGAAAATAACTCCTTGTATTGCAGAAGATGGTTTGCTGGGTGCAGATCTGTCCCTGTCTTCCTGTGTCGTGGATCTGTCTCAGGGTGCCTGTCGCGAGGGCATTTGTAGCCGGGCTGTGATCCACTTCAGTCCTGTAACCGACTTTGTTAAAGATGGCAACAGGACAACTGAGATCACTGTTAAACCCATCATCACACAAAACTTTCTTTGGAATGGATACTCACCAAAACCTGTCCAGGTGAACACGTCAAACTATTAGATTAGATAGAACTTTATTAATCCCTCGGGTGGGTTCCTCTGGGAATTTTAAACTCACACTCCCTCACCTCATCATGTATAATTTCTTTTAAGAAAGAATGAAATTGATTTCTATATTTTAGATAACGGTTAAGGATGTTCCCTCAGCCTACTGCTACTCCTTCACTGATCCTCACATAATCACATTTGATGGCAGGTACTTTAATTCAGTTAATAAGGAAGCTTACTCTGTATTAAGTTTTAAATTGTCCATAATAAAAGATGAGCTTTCTTTCTTGTTTTTGCACCATACAGATACTATGACAACTCCCAAATAGGCACCTTTGTCCTGTATAAGAGCAGCTTTTGGCCTTTCGAGGTTCACGTCCGTCAGTGGGAGTGCGGCAGCGTTGTGCATGCCGCCTCGTGTGTGTGTGGATTCGTGGCGAGGGATGCGGGAAATGTTATTGCTTTTGACATGTGTAATGGGGAAATGGGTGAAACCAAGCCTCAACTGACTGTGAAGAACAGAGACTTGAGTAAGAGCGGCATTCGGATCACAGAGTCCTACCAAGGACGCAAAGTCACTGTGAGTGAAAATGAGTACACAAGCTAAATAATTTCACAATTTAAGCTACCTGGTAAACTTCTTGCCTTTCTTGGTTTTAAAGTTATATTTTCTTTTGTCAATATTTGACTTTTTGCAGATGACCTTTTCTTCTGGAGCATTTGTTCGTGCTGATGTATCTGACTGGGGAATGAGTCTGACACTGAGAGCCCCCATTTCCGACTGGAGGCACACTGAGGGTCTGTGTGGGACCTATGATGGGCAATCAGACAATGACTTCCACTTAGCAGGGGGCGCCAAACTGGAGGATCTACATGCTTTTATCTCCGAATGGAGGTCAGGCATTCATGTTCTAATTGCTGTAAGCAATAACAGCCCATAAGCTACGTAGTGCTCTAGCTATGCAGGAAGAAGAAATCCTCAATCTATATATACAGCTCCATATATCAAATGCTTTTCTAGAAGTTTTTTTTTTCTTAAATAGGCCTGTCCACTCATTTTCAGCCCATTTTTCACACATTGAAAGGCAATGTTTGACCATGAATATTGCCAAAACTATTAAAGATACCCACTGTGGGATTGTATTTAGTAGTATTGGTTTAGGTTAGAGAATGTATGTTTGGATTATTTCACTTGGACTTCACGTCCCAAAGGATTAAATAAACTTGAAAACACTGCAGCCAGCAGGGACCACAATACTGATATTGCCACTATGAACAATTTATTACGACCATGCAGAAAAACAGTTAGTAACATTTGTTACCTCTTTACTGACATTGTTTCCTTCTCTCTCAGGTTATCCCCAGGCAATAGCCTGTTTGACACTGTGCCATCCCATATTAGTACAGTGAACTCCCGCAGGCACTGTACCTGCCAGGAAGAGATGCCCCGCTTCTCATCTCCCAGAGCCCCGTCTCAGCCAACTAGCTCATCTGACCCCAGCTGCTCTAATCATGGCAATATGCGTTTCCCCAGTGTCGTCCCAACTCTGGACGTCACAGCCGAGTACATCACCTCTGTGGAACTACTCAGTGAAAATGAAAGAGAGCCACTTCCCTCGAGAGCCTCAAGAGTTTCAACCTCAGCCTATCAACAACCCAGAGGCAGGCGCAGTGCCCAACGTTTCATTTCTAACTCCCCACATCAAAGTCTCAGCCAGTCTGATCTGGAAGGCGTTACCTACTTTTTCCCAGAAGACCACGAACCTGCAGTTCAGCCAGAATCTCCCCTAATGTGGCCCACACCCTCTGGCCTCACTGAGCAGCAGGCCCAGGCTCAGTGCCGGCAGACTGTGGCAAACTCGAGCATAGTGATGGGTTGCAGGCACCTGCTGAAAGAATTATTTGTTAACCATGCCGTGACCATGTGTGTTACTGACCTACAGCTAAAGGACGAGCAGTCGTGGTTGAATGCGACTATACCGCTGCTAGAGAACGAGTGTGAGAGGAGGCTGCTGGAGGAGGGGGAGGGAGAAGAGAAGTACCAGGATGCTGTGGCCATCCTGAAGTGTCCAAATCTTTGCAACGGGAACGGCCAGTGCTCAAACTGGGGTTGTGTCTGCTTCCCAGGATTTAGCTCCTATGACTGCAGTGCGCTTTCTGGTAACATATATCCACATGAAGACACTTACATATAGTAGACAGATCTTAGTATTATGATAATGCTGTACTCCCACAACACGATATTGTAAGGTATCCCTATGTTTATAGCATAGTTGTAATATAGTTATTAGTTACATACATTAATCTTCCATTGGATGTCCATGATGACAGACTTATGATCGTCAGACATGTGGTTTATGATTTGGACTGAACTCCCAAGGGTAACATTTCATGTTCATCTGCACTTTTTGTTAATGTTGTGAAGACCAGATCCCAGAGATCACTACGCTGCAGAAGGATGGTCTATGCGATGTCCGTCAGGGAAACTGCACCATTGTCAACATCCATGGTCAAGGCTTCAAGGACTCCTACGAGCTCAAGTGTGAGTTTGTTAAAGAAAAGGTAATTTTCCTGCTTCTCTTTTCCTTTTATTCCTTAGTTGATGTACATCTTTTTTTCTGTAGTACCACCTTACAAAATACCACAATATACTTTTTCTCTGTCTCTTCTATTCAGATTTGCAGACTGTTCAGTTTTCACTGGCAAAATGACAAAATAAGTTCAGTTCAATTCAATTTAATTTAATTTATCCAGCGCCAAATCACAACAACAGTCACCTCAATGCACTTTATATTGTAAGGTAGACCCTACAATAATACATACAGAGAAAAACAATCATATGACCCCCGACGAGCAAGCACACTGGCAACAGTGGGAAGGGAAAACTCCCTTTTAACAGGAAGAAACCTCCGGCAGACATGCTGTGGAAGAGAGCTAGAGATTACAAGAAGTCAATCACAAATGCAAGCAGTAAAGACTCTTCTCTGAAAGAAGCCGCTTCTCTGAAAGAAGAGGCACTCTCTTCTTTCAGAGAGAGTGCCTCATTCCAAACAGCCTCTTTAGATTGCTTAACATTAGCAGAGGGCCACTAACTTCCAAAGTCCATTGAAACCATGAGATTGGTAGCTTTAGCATTGCTTTCTGATATTATTTTTCTTCTTCTTTCCTTTTGTTGATGGCTCTTACTGTTGGTTAGTTGTGGTTTGTTCCACACTAGAAATGGTTCTATATTTCCCTCCGTGATTGAATTAATCCTCCTCACTGTTGTTCAGAACTTTTAGATTTGTCATGCTCTCATAAATCCCACCAACCTGTAACTGAGTGATTAGGTTTCCCTTTGACCAAAGACTAATCACAGAGATCTTTAACTGAATTAATAACATGAAGTCCAGAGATCCAGTTTGTTTCCCTGAGTCTAATCAGGAAATGAGACACATTCATGTCCTTTGTATTAAACTGACATTAACAAGCTAACCATAGTGTGCATGGATGTAATCAATTTAATTTTACATACAGTAATAAGATGTATCAAGCTGTAAACACAACAATGGCACTGGAACAGTTGCTTGTTAACACATCCATATATGTAGTGCAAGTCCAATAATCCATCACCTCTTGGCATCTTACCATAAGTTTAAAAGATCTGATATTTGTCTTTAAATGTGCTGGTGAATATTGCCGGATCAATAAAAAGTGGCAAAGCTGCACATTTTGATGACTGTAAGAATGCGAATTACAGCCAGATGTTGCAGAATTCGGCTGACCTCTATCAGTAGATTTTTTTTAATATATATTTATACCAAGTTAATGTTGTTTTCATCTTTTTATCCATACATCTGTTTTTTTTCTACATTACCATACTACCTTACACATCCTACCATGTTCTACCTTAGTTCTTCTTCCCCTGTTTGTCTCATTTTTAGTTTGTGGATGGGGAGTGGGTTCTGGACGATCCTCTGTTTGTGTTGGCTACCTTTCTGAATGACACAGCTTTGGAGTGCCAGCTCCCCCTGGAGGACAGCTGGGTTTCTGCAGGTGTGGACTTGGAAACGGTGACAAACAGATCACTGGCCCGCTGGCAAATTAAAGTAAGTCATGTTTCCAGGCATTTTATGAAGAGCACACTGTGAAATCATACATTTCATTAGGTCCTGCCTACACATTTCAAACTCATCTTCTGCCTCTCTTACAGCATTTGTAGTGTAAATGCATTACTTTAGCATTTACACTACAGTGAGATCACAGAAGACATTATTCTTAGTCTAAACTGGAAATATTTATTTTTCCATTCAGACTACCAAAAGCCTTTTTTTCCAGGGAGCTCATCGTATCATTCAGACCGCTGTTTGTCTGCATTTCCACTGCAGTGAAGATCTACTAAGATTAGACCAATTAGTCCACTGACTCATCTGTTTGTACTCACTTTTCTGTTCTTTGTGTCAGGGTGACCGGTGCAAAGACAAATAGACACCCACACACACCTTCTCACAGTACTCGTAGGAGACACAGTGAAAGCCAGTTCTTTTGGCTGCAAAACGTGACAATGCAGTGCATACCTGCAGGAATGTACGGGTGCATTTGTTAGTGCTTTCAAATGTAATGGCTTTGATTGGAAACAACATTTTTTTTAGTGTCTTTATTTCTTAGATTCACCACTTTGTGTTTTCGCTGAGACATCTTCCTCTTTTTATACATTTTCTAGCTTGACCATCACCAAAGACTCACTCTGTTTGTGTCTTGCTTGCTCTCTGTTTTTTTTTTTCTTAAATCTTTTTTCTGTTTGGTCCGCTCTTCTTCGTCTGGCTTCTGCTAGGTTTTTAAACTGGCACATGTTGGGATTGTCTTCTCTGAGTTTAAACAGACACTGTCAAGTCCAAACATGATATTTTTAGGATCACTCAGAAGTACCAAACTCAGGAGAGGCCAGCTTTATCCCCTGATAGAATTCCCAGAGCGGTGGTTTTCCCATGGTGAGAACTATGGGAAAATCCAGAGGAAAATGGCCTTTTGACTAAATAACCCAGTGTTTGTGATGACCGTTCACCTTTTTCAGCCTGTTTAACGCCTTTTCCCAGTGAGTCTCAGTAATCAAGCTTCTGTTGATGACAGGTTTCCAATGACGGTTACAGCTACAGCAATGCAAAGATACTAACTCTTTACGATGGAGCCTGCCAGATGTGCAGCCTCAGGACTGAAGTCGTCTGTACCCTGAGGGTGAGATATCTCAAATTATTTTTATAATTTACTTCATAGTTGGACAAGGAGTGAAATATTTTGCTCTTAGGCTTCTTTATATGTTAACTGTGAAACTTCTAATTAAACAAATTCTTTCTAGCAAAGCTCAAGAACAGATCCAGGTGTAGCATGGCCTACAGAGTCTGCCTGGTATGCAAGAAATTGTGGACTATAGATGACGTGCACATGCTTGCGGCTTTTATGATGTGTACATAAAATAAACTATTAAGAATCAGAATCAGAATCAGAATGGGGTTTTATTGCCAGATGTTGAGGTTTACAACATTAGGAAATTGCTGCGGTGCTTCAGTGCAAACAATAAGAATTAAAGTGCTATGTAGAAAGAAAGATATGTGCATGAGATATACATGAGATATATACATGAGAATAAGAATTATGAGTGCTATGTAGAAAGATATATACATGAGTGCAGGTGATGATCGGTGCCAAACATGGAATGATGCAGTGACACAGCATAGGGTCATGTGTTAGTGATTAAGCAGCCGCTTATAGAATAAGTATTATTTAAACCACTGCAAGTATTTAAAGGTATTAACATGAACAATTAAAACTGCTCTACTTAATTTTTAAGCCCCCCCCCCGTTTTTCTTTCTTATTTTTAAACTGAACACTTTATAGGCTCAATAATTCAGCACTAAACAAAAACAGCTGGGAAACACATCAGCTAGTCTGCTGACGGAACCCTTTAGAGGCAACAGCTAACTTATAGGGCTTCTGTGTTGCCAGAATCAATATCAGCTTTAAGATAGCACATCACAGATTGAAGACTTCCTGCTCTGTGCAGCAGCCATTGTTTACAAATGCAATATTTTTTTAATTTAAAAGGTAACATTTCATCACTTGATAGGCAATAGCTTTGCAGTTGTATTTCATCAAATGCAGTCCCTGCTTTGCTCTCCACACAGGCTGTTTACCTGCATGGACACAAAGTTAGTGTACGCGTGATTGGCCAACAGACCTCAGATTCTGCACATGCATGTGAGGAAATCTGTTAATAGAGATTTAAGGAAACTTAATTATCACGTGTTGTTAGAGGCAGATCTTTTGTACACATGGGTTTCGTATTGCTAAAACCAAAGCCTTTTTTTTCAATATCAGAATCAGAATCAGAATCAGAATACTTTATATTAATATTAGTTATATTAATTAATATTAGTTAGTTGCTCACATAATTTTACAGCTATTTACATAATTTTTAGTTATTTTAAATGTCTTTGAAGCAATTTTTCTATCTACATGATGAGCATCTCAAAAAAACTTCACTAGTGTAATTTCATATCTATTTTAAAATGTGCAGAAATCCAAAAAACATTTTTTCTATATATTAGAAATTAGAATCCCTCTCTCCAACAAGCCAATGAACAGGTGCTCTAAACAGGTGCAAAAAAGGGAAAACCCACCAGCTGGTAACATGTAGGGAGGATTTTCTTCTGCAATCTGCACCTATAACTGCAGATTTCTCATCTATTCATTTATTTCCTGTGGCTGTTGTGCACTCTGTAGTACCCCGGGGCTCCCAAACATTTGCTTATGCCTGCAGCCGCTCCTGCCAACAACCATTACATTCAAACTTTCAGCCTTATGTGAATGTGGGTGTGAAGCAGAAAGATGCTGAAATCAAGCATCCAAGCCCCGGAGAGGAAATTTAACTGCTGCTGTGCTTTGATATTACTTATACAACTACAATACACTAATAAAACACTAATTTGAAACTTCAGCCAATAAAATATCTCTAATTAGATATTTGGAAAAATACCATTTAGAAAAGCAGACTTGCAGTCCAGACAATACCTTTGTTAACACAGTAACACAGACAATGAAGGACAGAAAGTTTGCTCATCTTTAAATGAAACAACAAATCGATATAAAAGACGAGTCCTTCTCCTGCTATGGTTTAGCAAAGGTATAAATAATTTTAAGGTGGGTACACAGTTATAGATCCTTTGGCAGCTTTCTCTATCCTTCAGAATTGTCAGAATTGAGTCATCATGGCTTGATGTCCAGGTCATAGGCAATAAGACAGAAGATAGGAAAAGCCCTTTGTGTGTCTCTCTCCTTCACTTGATTTTCCTGTTTTGTGATTTCTGCCCCACCCTCATTATGTTCACCTGTATCAGTTGTTTTTACCTGTGCTCAATCATGGCTGTGTATATATAGTCCTGTCTACTGTTACCAGCCTACGTGTTCTCTCTCATTGGACCTTGTTTTTTAATTTTTCATTTCCCATCCTTTTATTTCTGTTTTAATTTGGTGTTTGTTGTTTGTCTGATCCTGCATTTTGTTTTAGTCCCTTAAGCTTCCCTTTGTTGTTCAGGCTGTTCTGTCATTAATTCATTAATTATCTATTATTTCATTTTTAGAAATTCTAATAATAATGAAGAAGAGAATGAAGACAAGTCAGTGTGTTTTTGGAAATGTTGTAAAAGCTTAATTTTAACTGACATGGAATAGATGTGTTTTCCAGTGGGTACATCATCAAATACATGCTGTTCATGATCTGATAGTGATGTAAAACACCAAAAATGCTGATTAGAAGCCACTGTTTCATTTACAAAAAGGCCTTTAATTAAGAGACCTTCAGTTTTTTGTGCGACTATGTAAAGTTACTCTTGTCACAGGCTTGGGCAGACACAATTAGGGCTTGACAAGCAATTGCAAATAAGACAGGAAGCAGAGATGGATAATGTCAGAAACACAGTACACTAAACAAAAAGAAAAAACTCTGAACCTAAATCTGACACCACGGGTGTTTTGCACATGCACACACATTCCTCACTACCAGTAGTTTTGGATAAGGGTCTTCTAAACAACATGTTGTGTGTTATGAAAGGCATTTTTAATGTAAATAATATATGTTTCTTGCTTTCCAGGAGAAAACCTGTAACATTGATGGCCTGTGTTACAATGAGGGGGAGTCCCTTCCCAGCAGCCCTTGCCTCGCATGCCGTCCGGACTCATCCAAACACACCTGGTCCATTGCAGAGAGTATCTGCTTTTCTTTCTTACTTTTTTTTCAATTAGTTCACATTCTATAAATTATCAGTGTCTACTCTGATGGTGAGGTACAGTAACACAGTGTTAGACTGAAACTCCTCATAAGAGCTGAGGTTGGATACTCTTCACTGAGTTTTGTAGCTGGTTGTCACTTGGGGCAGTTTTGATCCTTCATCAGCAGATTGGATCCACTGAAGTTGCTTCTGTCCCCCAGCACTGATACAAGGACAGCTTACCTCACTGTTACGCTTTGAGACCAACTTCACTTCTTCAGCTTAAAGTAGGTCAGACGCAGCTGAGCAGCTCAGCTCCACTCAAACAAACTGACAAAATAACCAAACAGGAGTCAATGTGTTGATTATTCATTACGCTGATTCCACCAATTCATCAATCATTTATCTGTTAACACAATGAAACAAGAACATAAAACAGATTTTTTAAAATCTTTTTTTAAAAGATTTTTTTAAATAATTAATATGTTCTATCAACGGTAACTAGTTCATCATTATATATGAATTTTAACTTTATGTCTAAATCTAAATCTCTTTGTGCCCAAACACAAACACAGAGAGACTTTGAGAGATTTGTCTGAATGAAAATTTGGTCTGACATAAGCTAAAGCTGCCCACTCATGCAGATAAATGGTGTAAATGGTGCACAAAATGCCCTCTTTATAAAGGCTACTTCCTTTTTCACAGGCATGTTTGATTTGCTGGGTTTTTACCCCAGATGCCCTTCCTGGACTTGTGTCTCCTCTTGTAATCAAGCTGGAGATCTTGTAATGGTTACAAAAAGGTTTGATCAAAAAGTTCTAATCTGCTTTGAATTTGGCCAATTTTCCATTCAAGGTAACCTTCGGGGTCATGTACAGAAAACTTCCGTGTTCGACTGTGATTCCACCGTGGACCTCAAACTTGCACAAAAAATAAACATCAACTTCTATTTAACAGTGTCCTCATGTTGAATGAAGGGTCGTAGCTGCTGATTAGAGCTGTTGTCAAAAATCCACAGTTTCCAAATCCAGCAGCAGTGATGTGGACCTGTTATCAAAACATATTATAAACATAAAACATTTTTATGTTTATATTATATGGAAAAATATGTATTTCCCAAAATGTTTTCCCATAAAAACGTCTAAACTCTGGCACGCAGAAATGCTGTAATATGACGTATCTATTGGTCTGGCATCATCAAACCAAACTGTCTTTCCAAATTAGTTATGAATTTTATGAATTTTACCTGCACGTTTTTTTTTTATCCTTCCTGCTACACACCACCTTTTCACACCCACCTTTCACCCACTCTGAACCAGTCACACGTAGGTTTATTTAGTATCTTATTTCGACTCCCTTCTTTTCTACTTTCCCTCAGACAATGAACCTCCTCTGCTCCAGTCGCTGACTTTGCCTCTGCAGTCCTTTCAGGGGGAGAATTTCATTTACCAGCTAAATGCTCAAGACCCCGAAGGCTCCACGGTTCTTTTCACCCTGCTATCAGGCCCTGAAGGGGCATCTCTGTCTCCAGCTGGTCTGCTGATGTGGAAGGCCACAGCTGAACCCACCAACAGACACACTTTCCAATTCACTGTGACCGACGACTGTAACGCTGAGACCAGAGCCTCTGTAGAGGTAAGACTCGGCTCATTAATGTAAATGTAGTGTTGCTGGTGAGTACAGATCTCCCACTAGAGGGAGATACTGGTATACAGTATGTAGTTTGGGGCCTGAGGTTTCTCTGTAAGGTGTCATTGCAGTACACACTCGGCAAGTGTTTCCACCAAAAAACTGCACAAAGTTGTCAGACTAAATCATTTTTTTTCCTTTTTTAATATGATGTTGCACAATTCAGCGTACACAGAATAACTGCTCACAGATGCAAAAATATATCACTGTGGTTTTGATTTATCAATATCACGAAAATGCTCTAAAGCTATAATCTTTGGATAGAGCGTTTTCCATTCTCGGGACACGTTGTATCATTGCTTTTAGCAGTATACGAGTAAAATACCCCTCATGTGTCAAGCCATGTGTTCTGTACTACAGTCACAGCCAATAGCGTTAACTAAGTGGTTCAGGGATCATCAAATAAACATTTGGGATCCATGGTCAGGAAGGTTAAGCCTCCTAATCTAATAAAGGATCTTTTCAAGCATCCTTGAAAAGCAGGTGGTCCACAAATAGGACAAGCCTTCAATAGTGTGCTGGAGTAGAAAAAATATACACACGGCTTTATGCATATAACTGTTAATCATGCAAAGTTATTTGTTAGTTAACTTTTGCTACACGTTTTGATTATACTGACTGGACCCTGAGTGTCTCTGTACACTCTGAGTTTTTGTTTTCTGATTTCTGTAACTACATTCATGTGTCTTGTTCAGTGTGTCTAAGATCCTAAACCTGTGTGACTTAAGTTCAGATGTCTAAATGACAAGAAACCTTTTCCTCTCTAGGTGTTTGTGCGCTCCTGTGAATGCCTGAATGCTGCTTCATGTGTCGCCAGCGTCAACCTCCCTGCCGGCAGTGGGGAATATGTGTGTGTGTGTCCTGATGGATTTACAGGGAGGAGGTGTGAGGTGGACATAGACGACTGTAAACCAAATCCCTGCAGATTGGGTTTCTGTATAGATGGGCTCAACTCCTTCTCCTGTGTATGCCCACCTGGAATGACAGGTCAGCTGTTTCCTTTAACTACACGGAGGATTAATCTTTTGAATATTATTTTACCTGTGGTCCTTACGGCACTAATACTGTAATTCCTGCATAATTATGATGCCTTTGTATTGCATTCCACTCATTCAGTCCAGTACTGAGAAATGTTGTAACATGACTGCGAGACACTCCTTTGGGTGTAACTGCGTAACTAAATAGATGGTTTACAGTTCTGAGTGCTCACAATAAAACTCTATCTGTCCTGAATTACTATAAACTGAATGCAGATACTTGAGTTTTGTGCTGACTTTCCTTTGAGAACCTCCTTTAAAGATAGAGCCATATTTTGGTTACAGCTTTGACTTTGTGTTTATACTTGAGTGACTTATTACATTCAAATAAATGCTTTAAATTAGTCATTGGAGCTCAGGTTTAGTCACATCCTGAGCTTACTGTGTTCGAGATGGAGGCCGACATGTAAGCTGTTTACACATATAAACAGTGGAAAATATTGAAGCTGAGGACTTTGTTGGAAGCTGGCAGGTTAAAGACTTTTTAATGTGTGATTTGTGTTGTCAGATGCAGTTCAATCTGTGTAAAATTCTTAAATGCCTGCTAGAGAGAAACAAGTTTTCATCAGAAAAAACTTGGAACAGCTTTATTTATGATCCCAAATGAAGCACCAAACGATGCAAACAATTTACAAATTTGCCGTATAATTACTCTCCTGTTTTCCTCTTCTTAGCAAATTTATGATTTTAAATATTTGTTTATTTATTGAAATTGATTCCGTGTTTCCTCATAAGGTCTGCTGTTTCATGTGTTGTCAGGGCGTACATGCAGAGAGGATATAGACGAGTGTGTCTCACAGCCTTGTTTCCCTGGGGTGGGCTGTAACAACACGGTAGGCTCTTTTTTTTGTGGATCGTGCCCACAAGGATACAGCGGTGATGGGAAAAACTGCATGAGTAAGTCTACATTTTATTTGTATAGTTATGTGTAGTTCTGCCTTAGAGAACATTTATACATTCTATTTGTTTTGAAGGAGAGTCTGTGGTTGAAGCGGTGGTGACACCAGTGAGGGTACCACAGGTTTCGTTGAGGTCCAAGCCGTCGGGTGTGTCGCCATGCTCCAGAGGGCCGTGTTACCCAGGGGTGCAGTGTTTCGAGAGCATCCATGTTTCAGCAGGCTTCGTCTGTGGACCCTGCCCTGCTGGTCTGCAAGGAAATGGCCAGAAATGTACATCAGCAGGTGAGAGTGGAGCAATTTATGCACCTTTGGCTTTGTGCACCTTGTAAACGAATGAAATAAGCTGGGTATATGTGTATATTTTGCCTCCATTTCGTCATCTGATTTTGTTTACAAAATTGTTTAAATGCTTGTCTGTGAAAGTAAGACAAGTCTAAAGTTTTTCTGGCTATTATCCAGCAATATATAAGTGGAATGTTTTGAATAATGTTGACAATAAAGCCTGTATTTCTATGACTTTGTAAGTCATGTCCTCTAACAGCTCAGGGGACAGTCACCAGTGGAGCAGACAGTTATTTTCACGTCACCAGATCAAATTCCACTTCCTCCTCAAACAGACGACCTCCTGACAGGAGGACGAGACCAGAAGCAACAAATATCAGGAGACTTTCTCCTGCTGACAGAAAAAGCACAGCGACTTCACAGGATCAAACCACAGTGAGAACATTTGCTCCCACTGTCCACAGGGGTCAACCCAGTGGGGTGGATTTGACCCCTGACCTCTCCACGGGGATCAGATGGGGGTCAGCAGCTCCCCATGTGACCTGTGCTGACTCTCCCTGCTTCCCGGGTGTCTCTTGTGAGCCCAAAGTATCTGGGTCCTTCAGTTGTGGCCGCTGCCCATACGGTTACACCGGAGATGGAGTCACATGTAAAGGTAAAGTGGTCTTATACTTCTACTTTTCATGACTGAATAAATTAAACTGACAACAAAAGTGTTAAAGAAATTATTTTGATAACAATGTTGATTGATTTTCCTTTGGCTCTGGTGAAAAAGCTCTTGCAACTTTGGCTCTTGCAAAAAAAAACTTTTGCAAGGGGCATAAATTTTTCAGTAAAGGTGAAAAAGTGATATTTTGTACCACAAAGTGCTTCAGTATTTAATGTTATCGCACAATTGTACCTTATAGTCATGGCTCTGTGTGGTCTTGGTCTGAAATGATGAAATGAATCCTCAATTGGGCAACTTTTTGAGTACTGAAACATACTCATAAATGTACTTTGTTTTCAGCTGTTTGCAGGTATCCGTGTGGGCAGAACATGGAGTGCACTCTACCAAACACTTGTACCTGCAAAGACGGCTACACTGGATACAGCTGCCACATAGGTGAGAAACAGAGCGCGAGCTAATGAAATCACACTCGCCTCTGGATTTGGCTCTTATATCTCAGGGTCTAGTTGTGTTTTTTAAAGCTGACAGTTTCCTTTCATCCCAGCCATTTGCCGGCCTGACTGTAAAAACCAGGGGAAGTGTGTGAAACCAAATGTGTGCAAATGTCCTGCAGGCTACGGAGGGCCCACCTGTGAGGAAGGTAACCTGGAGTCATAGTCAAACCAGTCAAAACTGCCGACTGGTTTGAATTGCTTACATACTTGAATTGCTCGCAGAACACTGAGGAGTGTCACTGTTTGTGTTCAGCGAGCTGTGAGCCGCCCTGTCAGCATGGAGGTACCTGCCTGGCTAGAAACCTCTGTACCTGCTCCTACGGCTACGTGGGACCACGATGTGAAATCAGTGAGATGTGACTTAAGTGTTTTCTGCATCGTTTTTACATTTTACATAAACCTCCACAATGCATCGATCAGTACCCCTTTTGTTTAAGTGGGTCGGTTTAATCTAGGATTGCACTACATGATTTATGTCTGTCAGTGGTGTGTAACAGGCACTGTGAAAATGGAGGCGTGTGCGTTTCTCCCGATGTCTGCAAATGCCAACCTGGCTGGTACGGACCGACGTGCAACTCAGGCAAGAAACACGACCTGTAGCTAAGCATGCATTCAGACTGCAGCTTCCTTCTGTTAGAGTGTTTAATTCTGACAGCATAATTAAGTGGCACAAAACTCAATCTGACTTGCACATAAGTACTCAAAATATATCAGTACTGCAGGAACCTTTTCTCTTATATCTAAAAGTACATATGTTGGCTCTTAATAAAGCTTTTTGTACCTTACGTCACCTGCAGCTCTCTGTAAACCCGTCTGTCTGAATGGAGGAACCTGTGTTAAGCCTAACGTATGTGCCTGTCCCAGTGGTTTCTTTGGCTCCCAGTGTCAAATTGGTAAGCTTGTGATGAATACATACAATGATTAATACAATGAGGAATTATAGTCAAATATTTCCAGCAATTTGTACAGACTGACTTTCATTTTTATTAAAACTAGCAAAAGCCTGAAGCTGCTTTCTGTTTGAAACAGCAAAACTCACTGGCATACATTTATTAAACTGCAGAAATCTCTGTAGGTTTGTCTCTCTTCTCTGCACATTGCAAGTAATGTTAATGGCATCTACTAGTAACTTGCAGACAGGAGTGAGAACTGTGCAGAGTGTGAGATCATTTAAGTCAATGATTAGCATATTTTTGCTAATATTTCAAACAGCGGCATACATATTTTACACATTTAGGACACCCACTGGCAAAATGCTGCCCCATGGTAGAAAGTAACTGGGGTTGCAATCTCTGTGAACAGGCTGTGCCCTAGTTACAAACATATTCAGCTTACTGAGGTTTCAAATAGTTTCTTGACTCTGTTTATCTTTCATAATAGCTAACATCTGTTGAGAATGCCTGAAAGAAGTGAAGTGATGCTTTTTCAACAAAACACACCTAAATGTTGCATTTCCTCTCTTTTAAGTCATATCAATGTTGCTATAAAATCCAATCTCTAAGCTTCAGTCTGATTGAAATGTGCATTTTCTGGGTTCCTCACAGTTTAATATTGCTGTCTTTCAGCTGTTTGCAATCCTCCTTGCAAGAATGGAGGTCAATGTATGAGAAACAACGTGTGCTCCTGCCCTGAAGGCTACACAGGAAAAAGGTGTCAAAAGAGTAAGTGATATCACAGCCTAAATAGTTGAAGTACTGTTCAAAGTAACAGCTCACAATTTAAACATTTGGGTTTTAATTTGTTGCAGGTGTGTGTGAGCCTATGTGCATGAACAGAGGCAAGTGTGTGGGACCCAACACCTGCTCCTGTGCTTCTGGATGGAGAGGGAAGAGGTGTAACATACGTGAGTGATGCATGGATGTCTTGATACACATAAAATACACAACAAATAAAAAATTACCAGCTATAGCTCCAAAAATTATGTAATTCAATCAGCTTCATTTCTTATACTTTGGTTTAGGTTTAGGTGGGGTTGGGTAATAGCACTCACAAGAACTAACAAGAAGTCATACACAGTAGTTGTTGTAAGAAATTCTCTAAAACGTTTACAAATTGTCTCCTAATAACAGTGCACTATTTATATTTTAATATTCATATGAATATACATATGCATGACTTTTATTCATGAAAATCTTTTAAATCATCTTGCCCTCAAGACGGCATCCACTTTTAACAAGAACTACCGGTACATAAAATGAAGGAAGATGAGATACTTAAAAACCAAAAGGTGTTAGCTTTTCTGCCCTGAATTCAGGCTTCCAGGCAAACATTATTTCTTTATTTATTTATTTTTTGGTTCTTAAAAATTATTTTAGTGGCTAGAAAGTCCTATTTTTGTTTTAATGTAGCACAGCTAAATGGTAAATGGTCTGTATTTGTATAGCGCTTTACTTGGTCCTAAGGACCCCAAAGCGCTTTACACTATACACAATCATCCACCCATTCACACACACGTTCACACACTGGTGATGGCAAGCTACAGTGTAACCACAGCCGCCCTGGGGCGCACTGACAGAGGCGAGGCTAGATCTTTTCTGGCTGACCTGCAAATGCCTAATCTCAGCACTTTGGGTTTTAACCTTTTACCTATCTGTTCAGTCCAGTCGGGCTTCTGAGATAAAACCTTTTAGAAGCTGCTTTGGTGTTCATGCCTCCCTCACTGTTCTTATTTTAGCTGTGTGTCTACAAAAGTGTAAAAATGGTGGCGAGTGTGTAGGACCAAATACCTGCCACTGCCCCGCTGGCTGGGAAGGCCTTCAGTGTCAAACAGGTGAGTCTGTTCCTCAGATGTAATAATATCACTAACAGCTTCAGTAACAGCTCAGTTTTTTCTTAGGTAAAATCTGGCAAAGGGTACATACCAAATACTTTAACTAGGACTACTTTATAACCAATTTTCCTGAACTATTGCTGAACCAAATTAAACTGTTCCTCTGCCAAAAGGAGAACTGCTGTCTTCTTAACTCTCAGGACAAATACACAAAACCTACTGTACCACATTACAGGATACTTGTTGGAGAGATGAACTCAAGCAAAGGAAAAACAGACATTTTCATGCAGATTGAAATTCATCCATCCATCCATTTCGTTCCACTTATCACATTCAGGGTCGTGGGCAGGTTAGAGCCTAATCCCAGCTGTCACAGGGCAAGAGGCAGTCTGGCCTGGAGAGTTTGCAGACTGAGGTCACTTTGTTTAAAATAATGAAGTAGAAGACATGATCGTTGGTTTTCCTTCAAGTTCTTTTTTGCAGATAATTGTTTTGATCATGTGTTTCAAGTGTTTCCAAATGACAATCAAACAGACAGCCTGAACTATAATAAAAGACTCTTTTCTGATTGTAGATTTTAACAGGAATTGACCATGAAAAGAAAAACAATAATAGATCAAATGTTTTAATTGTGACTTTCTCTCCAGCGGTGTGTAAACAGCGGTGTCTGAACGGAGGCAGGTGTGTGCTGCCTGACTACTGCCACTGTCGGAAAGGTTACAACGGACTGACTTGTGCAATAAAGGTGAGAAATGGGGTCATGGTTAACATATCCCGGTGGGAAAAGTCATAAAGAACACTGATAACTCCAGGATTTATAGATTTATAAGATTTACAATAGAGTCATAGAACAAAGCTTCATTAGATGAATATCGTTGGTCTAGATGACTGAAATGTTTAGTTCTGTTTAATATTTCAGGCTATTAAAAAATAAATTAAAAAAAAATATAGTGTCTTTAAGAGAAATGTGATATTAATGACACACCAAAAAACTATTAGGCACCTTTTGTGCATCTCAAAAAAAGGACAACTCAGTATTTTTTTTTTGATTTTTTTTATCTTCTGTTCCTTTTTTTTTATTTTTTTTATCTCTGTTTAATTCTTTCTGACTGCTGATAACCACTATTCAATTCAGTCTTTTTCTACTAATGTTAAGATATATTTTTAAAAAGTCAGATCAAATATACATCAGAAAAACCTTGAATTTAACACACTGCTTTTATTTTATAACCTCTTATTACTTTTGAAAAATTAAAAAAAAAAATTTAATCATATGTATTTTATGGTTATTTCAAATTTACTTTTTAACTGCAAATAGCCCCATGGAGCACATGCAGTACTTTCTTGGCCCACTAGGGGGCTGCAGGCTACATTTTGGGACATTGCATCAAATAAAATGGCACCAAACAAATGAAAAATAAATTTTTGTACTTCACAGGCATCACAGGCATGATGGCGAACAAATCGGGAATGTACTAAAGAAGCCACAAAGAACAAAGAAAGCACCATAACCTGTGGTGTGTATGAGTGAGACTTTGGATACTGGCATGTGCTGTAATGTGTGGCTGTGTGCACATTAGAATTGTAACAGAGCGATTTGATATATGCACTTGTCTTTTCCTGTCTGTGTAGATCACTACCTCAAGGCTCAAAGTAACACCCATCTGTTAAATGTATTAACAGTGTATTTTATGCAGGCCTGTGTGCCGTACACAGTAGTTGGTTAAGAAAAATAACGTAGTGGAGGTTATTGCCATCACACATTTTAGATTTGCACTGTTTCTTTCTATCTTATGAGGAAAAAAAAACAGCTTGAGCCTGCTTCTTGAGTAAGCATAATGAAGGCTTTGATATGAATATGTTGCAGATTAACAAAAGTTGCATTTGTTTTGTTTTCTTTATTTGCTGTCATTAATATATTGCCCGATCAGGCCTGTTTGAGTTTGTTATACATTTATTGGCAAATATGGATGAAAGCAACGCTGGTGTTGAGGTTGTATATAGGGCTTGTTTTCTACGCTCTCTGTACTATATATTAAGCCCTATATTTTGTTCCACATTACAGGGTGGTACTATAATAAAAACAATGTCTATTTTTTCTTCATTTAATGACAAATTACAGTATATTGTGTGTTTATACAACATAAAACACATTCAATATTTAAAAATAAAATAAAAACAAACTAAAACGGTACACTTTATATAAAAAGAGGAATGAACGTTTTGTCTGAAATGTGAAACCACTGCTGATGTACCTTAAACCAGCCTTATTTCTAATGAACAGCAGGGGCCAACTGGTTGCAAAAAAGTAAGTTAAAGTAAAATTGTTTTTATATATAGCACTTTCAAGATAAACATTACAAAGTGCTTCACAACAAAACACTAGAAATAAAGACATAAATGATACCCAAAGGGAAGTTTGAAAAGATGACTTCTTAGCTGCTTTTTAAAAGAGATCACTGAGACCACAAATCCCACGGTCTGACTGTGTATAAGTCTATAAAAAGATTTATTGCCTACAGCATGATGTTAAATTTGCAAGTTATATTCACATTTACAGTAAAATAGGTGAGAAAGAGGGTATGTTTTATGGTGTTTCCAGCCTGTTTCTAAAACTCCCAAGATGGGTCTTCACTAACTTTAAGGGTGACATCATAGTGGCTACATCCCTCTTTTCCACACAGTTGCTGTAAAACTAACTACGTCCCAGTATAAAAACATAATCACCCCCACAACATTGTTTGATCCTTGGGTGCACTAGTGGGACTTTTTCCTCTCCTCGCAGCGAGGTCCAGAGAAAGGAGGTCGACAGCGACATTTGTTGGGAGAAACGCACTTCCCTCCGTGCAAGCAGGGCTGACTGCATACAGCTACGGACAAAAGAAAACAAAAGCACAGGTACTATTTGTAAAACCAGGGGAATGGGAAATGAGTGAAGAGCTTGTAAATTCTAGCATCATAAACTCCAGCAGCTGGTCTCAAAGGTGTGAAGTGTTGTGACATCTGGAAATACACTAAGCTGAAAAGCAAATCCAAGGTGCAAAGAGAAAAATCGGGTATGTAAAATGCACTGGTGTGAGAATGGTGCAATGTAGTCAAGAGAGCAGAAAGTACCGGAACTGGATGAAATGAAAAAGACTTTATCATAAGGAATAAATGCTCCCAGTGAAGGGCCAGCATCAGAATTGGGGTCATAACACGACTCCGTACATCTGAGACTCCTCGATTATTTAACCCAGTCTCATCAAATGTGCACAGCAAAACGTTATCGGTCTTTGGGAACAGTGTACTCACCCATATGGCAGGCACCACCCAACCATCCCTCCGTGCAGCTGCAGATTCCTGGAGCCACACACAGCCCTCCATTCCTGCAGCCCTGGGGACAAATTGCTGCATGGGAAACAAACCATAGAGGGGTTTGCTCAGCGTGGAACAGAAATATGAAAAAGAAAAACTTACAATAAAAGTTTGTGCTTTGTGAACACATGTGAACATATTTTTATTTAATTCAGGCAAAAGTCAAATGTGAAAATTTGACATTGGTCAGACCATACAGTGGCAGTAGCGGCTGTAATGTACCATTGGTACATGCACGTGACGTTTTTCAGGCATTTTCAGCCTTTATTGGACAGTGACAGTAAAGAGTGGACAGGCAGAGATCAGGCCTTCACTATTATTATCTACAAACCCCACCGAGCTTTGCAGGTCCCTGCAGCACTTCAGCATATGGTTCACTTGCTCAAGCATCATCCTGGCCTTTATGATTCCTGCTTAACTACATATGTAACTATCCTATGACATTAGGTTTAGCAAGTGATTGGTCTGTTGTGTTGGTTGCTAAGTTAATTGTGGTTTTATGTTGATGGTGTACTTGTAAAATTAGTGCCATGCATATAAGAGAAGGAGTTCATATTAGATTTAAGCCCTCCCGGTGCCAATGACCCAATGTGTATAATGTGTATGCTAGCAAATATGGAAAATGAGCGTAGGAAGTCATCGAGTCAGCTAATGAATGAAACAGCTTTAATCCTAGAAGAGCAGCAAGGCTGAATATTTCATCTAGACCACAGAAGACGGATTGCTAGTCCAACAGATCCTTAATTTCACATGGGGAATGCATTAGTGGAAGCAGTCTAACAACAGATTTTCATCACTAAAAAGTCAAGTCTGAGTTTCATTTGAAGAAAAATCTTGGTAGACATATAAAAAATTGGCTTTTCAATCTTTGCTGGGTTTTTTTCCAGTTCAAACTGAACTGCAGTTTTCTGCCAATATTACAAACTTCACCACAGCTCTCCAGCTGTTACACCTGCATGTCTGCCTCATCCACTAAGTCAGACTGACTGTTGCTTCCCTTGGTGACAGCTACTTGGAGCCATAAAAAGCCTTAAACATCCACTAATGTCTGCAGCTGATGAACAGCTCCATTTGGCACCTTTGACCTCCTGTGTTAATTGGGTAATTAGATACAGCCACGAACCCTCCTGGCATTTTGATCCGGCCCAGCTTGAAGGGCAGATACACTTGGCCACGCCGTTGACAGCGGTGCATTCTCCTCCATTCCAACATCCCCCATCGCACGTCACTGCAAAACACACACACGCACACACACTGTTCATGAGATAGTTTTACCATACCACAAAAGATTTAAGTTAATTTGGGTATAAACTCCCCAAAGCACCCAGGAAATTCTTCACTACACACCATTCTGTTGGAATGCATTGACTTATGCATTCATAAACTTAATAAAACACATTTAAAAAAATCTAATCCATAAAATGTTTTAAGAACTTCGACAAACAAATGAGGCAGTACGTGAGCAACCCAACGCTCTGGAGCAACAGCTGAAAACTGTGTGTAGTATTCTGAATAATAGTAAACTGAATACAAATGAATAGAGCAGGAAAATACACCAAAAGCAAAGAATAACTGTCATCATGACACGCACACACGTGTTAATACACTTATTGTATTAGAACTGTCCCGCTCCCATGAACTCGTTTACCTTTGTGACAATATCTTCCTCCAAATCCAGGAGGACATCTGCATTTTCCAGGGCGAAGACACACTCCTCCATTTTTACATTTGGGATCACAGTTGGCTGCAAAATTATCCACCACAGTTTTTTTAATAGGCTTCAAAGTTTTGACCTTCTTTCTCAGAAGTCTTCGTCACTTTAAATTAATTTGCAACAAAATAAGTTAGTCATAAACTGGGTCAATAAATAAAGTGGCGCATTAAACCATTTATTCATAGCTGAGCTTGGCACGAGGTCTTCCCTGTGCCATCATCAGAATTTGAAATTACGCGCAGATAAAAGGTTTGTCACGTCACCATACTGGCAGGTCTCTCCTTCGTAGCCCCGGGAGCAGAAGCATGTGTTGTTGCGGATGCAGACTCCGGCGTGTTCGCACGGCGGCTCGCACTTCGCTTTCAGGTCAAAGACGAAGCCGACCGCGACACCCCGGGGCGCGTCCGAGCCTCCGGAGCACACACCGGCGAGCGACATCAAAGAGGCAAACAGGAGAGGCGCAAAGAACATGGCCGGATGTGCTTTGTTGCTCAAATGAAGAGTGAAAAGAAGCGAAGCGGTGGACGGATGGAGGAGGAGAAAGTCTCCTGAAGAAACAGGGAAAACTTCTCGGCCAGGATGGTGGTGGTGAGGCGGAGCAGGGAGATCGCCCTGGGGTGGGGGCTGGGGCTGTTTTTCAAGACTTTGGATCAAATCTATGCAGTCCATATTTGCATGAAACATATAGGTTAGACCACCGCGCAGATTACGCAGTGGGGTTACATGAAGTAAAAGTTTGACTCTGCCACAACAGATTCATAATGATGAGGTTTCCCAATAGTTTGTCTGGAGTTATGACAGAGATGCTCAAGATACTAATTAAATTAGGGCCTAAAACATGTGGATAGCACAGCTTCACCATGCTGCTCTATAGCAAAATACTCCAAAGAAGGATTTAAGAGTAATCTGATTGTATTTGCAGTCTGTTCATTGTGCAATAATTTATCTAAGGAATGCTACATGTGGTAACATAAAAAGTATTTTTATTGTTGCTTAGATTAAAGCGGTTGTGTTTCATATGTAGTTTATATGTAACACCCACAAAGAGAGTAATATAACTGCTCCAGAATGTCTAATAAATAAATAAAAATCTGTAGTGTAGTTTGTTTTGTTTTTTTGCTAACCATAAAATAAAAATGTTTCAACAAATGTAAGAGCTCACCTGTATGAACTGTATGAAACACTGCTACTTGCTGTTTAATCCTCACTGATCCTGTGCTACATGTTTGGGACAGTCTACCATAAGGTGGCTGGATGAAATAAATGGACAAGTTTCTGGTACATATGCACATTTGTTGAGTAACTATGCTCACTATACTTGGTATCTTCTAGTACAACATTTGCTCCACAAAATGAGACACAAAAGATGCACAACTGATTTTGAAGGTTATCAGTTGACCTAATATATCTACACACATTCAGGAAGCTCACTTTACCCAAATCTTTAACTTTATTAAAGTTACATAGCATCTATAACTAGTGGTATTTAAACAACATCTTACTCACTTCTGTTATAACAGCAAGGACTGATTTCTAAGGCACATAATTCATAATTTGTGCAAAGTATTATTTTTCATGGCTACACATCTAAGGTTTTATTTTGGTTTAAAGAAACTGCTGTGAAATATGCAACAAAAGAAAAGTGCAGTATTTTATACTGAGTACATATTTCACAGCGATGTTGACAAACTATATCTAAAAGACTGTAGAATCACTTTAAATGTCTATGATTATATTTGTCAGAAAGACAGAGTTTGGGATGTTAGTCTATGTAGAGCACATATGGAAAAACCATTTCCTCTTGTTTGGTGAAAAGAAACCCTGGGTCTGTATGAAAGACGGGGTGAGGGGGAAGTTCTGTTGTAATGACAATAACACAACCAATCAGTAGCGGATGTGGTTCTTCTCTCTGCTCCCTTAAAGCTGTTCAGAGACCAAACAGGCAAAGTAGCTTTCTGTTTGATTCTCTGCGTTTTGCATTTTTCAGTAAAAGTGAACAGTGTTTCTTTATTCTGAGTTCTGTGAGCTCAGAATAAACAGAGTTTGCATAATACTTGGACTACTCCAAGTACAAGATTTAAATTTCCATAAACGGTATGGAGTCGCTCTGCTGCTTATTCACGGAAAGCTTCTCTGGACAAGCAGTCAGTCTTTCCTTGGACTCACCACATCAGACTTGTCGTGCATGACAGAGTCCAGCTGGAAGAGAGACAACTGGACTTTATGAAGACCTTAGCATAGTTCTTCCCAAACAATCTGAACTGAAGTAGCTCACAACAAATGCAGTTATGTAGATTTAGTTGGCACAACACACAAATATTCCAAACATCTAAAAATCAAGAATCAGCATTATACTAAGCAGTGTCGGGACAGTGAGTCTGACCTTTTAACTTGATTTAAATGGGTTTCCTCTGTGGCCAGTTTAGAAGTGTGAGTTTCACTCATATCTGGGTGGATTTCTTTGGTAATAAGATTTTCATTGAAACTGGTGATAATGTGTTGAGTCACTTTAAATCAACATAGTCCTGTAGGGAGAAAATAATAGGTTGTCGCTTATTTGCAGAGTGATATCTTCATGTGGTTTATTTGATAATGCACTATATTCAACCTGCTAATCAGCAGTTAGCCTGCGTAACCACCAAAAAAGATAAAGAATAACAACAAAGATGAATGCCATCGTGTTAAAAATCCAAAGGGGAAATCACTCATTTAGTAATAAAGTACCCCCAGAAGCAAAAATAAAAGTACAGTGCTGCCCCACTAACACTCTACTGGCAACAACTAAAGTACAATCAGTAAGCAAAATACATTAGCGATGGGGGCAAGAGGGTTTTTTCTCTGTTGTATGTGTTCCAGTGCAGCTCTGGTCTAGACCTGTGACCTGGATCCCGGAGTGGAAGTGAGCTGGTGGTTTAATGACTGCAACAGATGTGAACATACCATGATACACAAGGGGCCTGTGCCTCTCGCTTTAGGAAACAAACAGATGGATAACACCAGAAAGAAGTTTTGAAAGCAGAGAACAAAATTAGGTTCTTTGAAAATAGTAATAAATATTACTATTATCATTAATAAATAGCTTAAACACACACAGCTTTACAACCACATCCTCAATTCTAATTTATTATGAGCATAAATGGAAGTTAATAGATGTTGCTTTATGTGTGTGCTTCAGCTCTGTGGATAGTTGGAGTGAATAGGTTCGTGACAGGATCCCAACAACATTAATGAGTGTGTGTGGGACACCGTACTAATGCTAAGAGGCAGATAAACAAATTTGGCATGAGGAATATGAAGGACAGTTATGCTAAAGTTTGTCACTGGTCTTCTGCAATATTACTGCAAATTTGCAATCTTATTTCCAAATTTCATCTCTGAGTTTCAGTAGGAATGCACAGACAATGACAAAGAGAAAACGTTATTTGCAGACATGTGCTCGTGAACTAGATCAGAATATGGGACACTATTTCATTTTGTGAGAAGAAAGAACAAGTTCCAGATAAAAGTACAGTATCTGGTCACCCTACAATAGCTGCAGCCCCCTGGTGGGTTGTGAGGATACTGCAGGTGTAGTTCTTTTGGTGTAATACAATAAAACCCTGTTATCCTCAATAAAAGGAAGATGTTTATGTCGGGTACATTTTCTAGACAAAATCATTTATGGACAACTAATTTATGATCAGATGAAATTTGTTTTCGCACATTTGTAAGAAACCTGCAAATTTTATCTCCTATTCATTGCTCAAACATCTGCATCAAGTCCACTGAAATGGACTTGATGCAGATGTTTGAAAACATGAAGACCTACTTTTTCTTGTCTTTTAAACGTCCAGTTTCAAGTATTAATGTGCAGTAATAACAATGGAGTAATGAAAAGGTAAGAATTTGGGGACCTTCATACTTCAGCTGAGTGAGACATTTGGCACCACTCTGTGTGTACACAGTATATTAGAAGCACACCAAGAAAACACAAGAAACGCTCAAAATGAATAGATTTTATTGTCACCGGCATGCATGAAAAACACAAAACCACTGTTTAGATGTTAGAAAATAGCTGGGAAACTTTCACATTTATGGAATATTACGAACAGCTTGATTTCGGTTTACTTTCTTCAAAATGACGTGTAGAAATGTGGAGATTTTGCAGCGATTTAAACTGTGAAACTTTGCATGTTGATTTAAGAAATTATATTTATGTGATCAAAACAGCAAATTACACCATGGCCCACAAAAATAGGATTAATTTAAATTTTAAAAAAAGGTGACATTTGTATGAATAAGCCTATGACATAAAAATATTATTATAAGTTATTTTCTTATCAAGTGAAAAATGTATTTTATTTTTCAGTAAAATATGCTCATTAAGGTCTTCAGAGTAGTCACGCGTCGCTTTTAACCTGATGATTAACAGAGTTACACACACACACACCGCACAAAAACTAAAAGTTTAGAATAAATCAATGATGACATGAGTCTGCTGTACTGCTCTACACACTAACAAAATTTGTGAAACAAAAAGAGAGAGGCTGTTTGTAGAAAGGAGTCAAATAAGAGCAGAAAGGAATGATTAGGAACACCTCAGTAGCTTTACTTTCAAAAGTCAATTCTCTCTCACACGTTTTAGAAACGATTTCATAAAGTGGTGTAGAATGAGAGGGGCTGTGAGCAGCTTTCCCCTTCTATTTAAGCAATATTCACATTACCTTCTCTTCAAAAGGCCCAGCTAAAGTGCATCGTAAGTAAAGCTATTGCTTCCAGTATTTCAAATACAGAGGAGGAGTGATACTGAATATTGAATAATGTGCTCTGTTTTTACCAGCCTGGAAAAACTACAAACCTCTCGTCTCTGGGCCATGAGGAGGATTTACAGGTCTGGTTCACGAGGGATAAACCATCGTTTGGTGGTTTTATTGCAAAACGTCTATTCTAAACATCATGTTTGTCCTCTAAACAGAATAAACTATTCAGGACTTAAAAACCGATGAGCCACTACGACTAAATTAAAAGCAAAGATGTTTTGTATGGAGGTCAACAGCAGTATCTGATGCCTAAGCTCTTTTGCTTCCCTTATTGGTAGACCTGCACATGCCCGTGCAACGAGGTGGTGTTCCCCCCACAGTCCACATACTGGTACATCTCCTGGGAGACCTGCTCCGTGTGGCCAAAGTAAGACGTTGTCACCATCACCCTGAAAAGCAAACAAGAGTCAAACATGATCAAAGTGCAAGAGATCAGTGGAAATAGTTGTGCAGCAGTCTGATATCACTGCTATCATTATTTGCTGTTGAAAGTACTGTAGCTCAGAACTTACACCAGTGCATTTCCTCCATCTATAGATCTATCACACCTAGACTCAACATCTTGTTCTGGCCTAAGCTCTAAATAAATTCTGTGCAGCGTTCTTGTGAATTGAAGTGGAATAAACCTCTATGTTATTCTATGTGGCATATCAAGTCTTCTCTGCACAGAGCAGTTTTTCATAGTTATTCGAAAATTAAAGAAAGGGGAAACATTATCATATGAAGCGTCCATGAAGAGCTTACAATTTCTGATTAAAAGTTAACTATCACAGCCATGTACCTATAAACAGCTAAAAAGATTAAATATCTTGAAAATAGTAACAAATCTGATCAATCTGGATTCAGCACAGTAAAAATCAATAAGAAACAACACATTTTATCTTCAAAACAAACAACTTCTGAAGTTGACTTTTTGACTGCTGGGTTTGGACAGCTTATTGTTCTGATCCTCACTTGAGGGGTAGACTACAAACAAAATTCAACACAGCGAGGCTTTCTTTATGCTAGCTGTCCTAACAAAACCCAAAACCTCAGTTGGAGATAACCATTATCACAGTTAAGAACAGGGTTTATCAGCTTCCTCTATCAGGCAGGGGTATATGCATCAGGCTCTGTGCGTGCTCAAACCAAACTGGGCATTTTGCAAGTCATGTGACTCTTCTTCTGCATGAAAGAATCATAATAGGTGCTGTCTACTCCAATCAGAAGCATTATCAACTGATGATGATGATGATGATGATGATGATGATGATGATGATGATGATAAAATTGTGATTAAGAAGATAAAAAACATTACAGCAAAATGCATCACTGCAAATAAAACAAAAAAAAAAATTATATAATGTTGCAGAAAATCATTAATCTGGTGGTTTCGTGCACAGAGTAGTCCAAAACATTTGAATTCAAGTTATTTTATCTCTGAGCACGCTCTCTGTGCTGCTGTTTAGCTGCTCTGAAACTGTAAACTGGATCCATTTTAACATTAAAACTAAATTAAAATTGCTGCACTTTGTCAACATATCAAAGTGAAAACTATTTTATGGATTGAACAGGTATTCCTGCTGTCTGTTCTTGTAGCGTCCAGCAGTGTAAAGGAGACTAAGCAGTAGATTAGAATCAAGTACAACAAGGTTTATACAATTTCTGCATAACAAAATAAATCAGTATACATTTCAGGTGCTTCAATCAGTGGTTTAAGCGGTGGTACGGCTTAACGACTTGGACATATAAAACATATTCCCCCAGTAGATAAGCTAGATAACATTTAATACATGCTGTAAATAAAAGAATCAGTGAAAACATGAAACATAATCTGATCAGAAGCAGGTTATCTGTTCAGTCTAAGTTACCACAGTGACTTAGTCAGATAAAAAGAAATCCACTTTTATGACACAGAAACCTTTAGCCTGGACCTGCTCACTAAGTCATTAATCTGGCTTCATAGTGCAGGCCTCAGGTCTATGTTATTCTGCATTTACTACAACATGCATCAGCAGCAGGAGATCTGAGATAGCATGGAGCAAAGTGTCAGCAGTTAGCTACACCAACAGCCAACCACAGCTTTTCAGGTGAGTCATGCTGAAAAGTTCAGATAACACCCTGTTGACTTCTCTTTCTTGCTCTTATTACAGTCAAAAACTGGTTGGGAGGCTTTCCTTGTACTTATAACATCACAAAATCGACTCCTAGGAATATGACTTCACAGCTATCAGTTCCACTCCTCACTTGACAAGTTTGCATGATAGTAAGAACAGTCTCATTGAGAGCAGGCAAAGGAGAAACTAGAATAAACAGTAGTTGTGAAGAGTCGCACAGTGAGCTGAAAAGTGATTGGTGCAAACAATGAAAACAGTGACCCCCCCTTCGCCTGTATTTGCTTTGGTCTCACTGGGATTTTTTAATTTTACTAAGAAATGCCAATCAACTAAATTTACATTCTTGGATTTATTACATTTTATTTAAACAAAACAGTGAAGCAAAGCCTGACATTGTCTTATGTATAAAATTAACTTCCAGTCTGATCCTCAGAGTGACTGTGAAAACAGATCATTCATTTAACATTAGTATCAGATGAGTACTTGACATTGAAAAATGCATGAAGCCAACAGATCTGTGTCGTATCAGAGCTGGGAAAAGTTGCATTGGTGCATCGTTAGAAAGCTGTAGTTGCTGCCAAGGTGTCGCAAATCTTGCAAATAAAGCTGATAAGAGCCCTGCTTCCTCTGCACATTTAGACTGTAGTCTCATGGATTTTAAAATTTCCTAGAGGTAAAACTTAAATTAGTCCATCTGAAAATCTGGTATTGCCAAAAGCTTTATAAATTTTTTTATTGACATTACCTCATTGGCCTGACATTTATAATAATGTGATCAATGAGGTTAGCAACCTCATTGTAAGCTTAGTATGACAAGCTTGAGCTTGTTCGGTTTAGAGGGTTTGGATGTCATCTTGACACACCTTATTTTGCAGAAACTGCTTTTGAATACTGAAGTGTCCAGTACAAATGTATTAAGCTTAAATGATTGACATACACAAAAAAAAGAAAGAAAAAAAAAAAAGGTTTAACATGAAGAATGCAGCTTTTGAAAGTGACGGGACAAACTGATGTAGAGAGCGGACGTCTGGCTCTGTTGGAGCTGTAGAAACACTCGCAGGTGTACGGGAGTGCTACAGAACAGTGCTGCTTTTAGCTTAAGACATTTCTGCCAGACTGCAGCAAGACGCAAGCTTTTTTCCCCCTGCATGTCACTGCATGGTATTAATATAATTACTTATTTACTTGGTATGCTTGTCTGTTTAAATAGCAGAAGTGATTATCAAACCAGTTTTAACATCCACTTGCTTCCTAATTTTTTGAAGAGAGTCAATTACTAGTGCAAGCAAATAATTTCTCACAAAGACACGGCATCATTTTCATACTGTCAGCTGTGAGCGGCAGTGTCCTAACACTGAAGTGTGTGTGTGTGTGTGTGTGTGTGTGTGTGTGTGTGTGTGTGTGTGTGTGTGTATTATATGTTATATAAACCTTAGTCCCCGTCTAGAAAGGAAA
>NW_024582712.1:146680-230675 GCF_018398535.1 Haplochromis burtoni
CCCCACAAAACAAATCAGCCCAGATTGAATAACTTTGCTCATCATTACTTCTGTCAGAACTGACTTTTTAAAGAAAATCTATTCTTGGACTCTTTTAGAGTCATTCTGCATTCTTCACACTTGGGGGGTGGGGGCGTTATTTAGCTTATACTGAACTTCTGCCTTAGGCTGTTGTAGCACCCGACTCTTTAAGATCACCCTTTTCTTGTAACTGGCTGCAAACGCAGAAAAAAAAAATACAGTATTAGTGACATCTTCCCTCACTAACATAAGAAAATCTGTCTGAAGCTGACCCATCCCCCATTTTTACAAGTGTATACGACATAATATAATTTTCTCTTATGTATACTATAGTTATTCTTATAAATCCAACTGTTTGATTCATCTTCCTAAAATATTCAAGACAGACTGAAGGGATTTTAAAAATAAAAGTCTTTTTAGAGGCAAATGAATACACTCAATTACAACAAGACACTCGATTAGATAGTCACAACTGACCTTTATTGTATCATGGTCCAGATATAAAACCACTGAAAGGCTACATTAGGTTTTAGGATATTGGCTGCTTTTCTCATCCTCATTTTTACTGGCATTCATCAGTGCAATGATACTGATGATACTTGGCTAGAGACCAGCGGTTTGCCTTCCCCGACATTCGATTCAGAGAATTAATTAGGAGAAATGTTAACTGCTAAATTTACAGTCTGCTTCCAAGTCAGATTTGATGTGTAAATGAGCAAAGCACCCAAAGGCCCGGGGCTTCTGCTGATCTGAACAGTGCCCCACAGCAGAAGGCTGTTTGCTCTGGGCAGATCTTCAGTGTGTGTGGGTGTGTGGGTGAAGTTATGCAAGTGTGGAGGAGGGAGCTGAGAGGAAAGACTGATGCTCAGCTGAGCGCAGTATCAGACATAAAAAGAAAAATATTCAATATCTTGTCATACTTACTGCATCATGACCACTATGTTGTGAACTTTAATTGTTGGTAAGGTGCAGTAGTCACTGAAAGAGAGACAAGTAAGATTGAACATGATACTGATCTGAGTGTAAAATGCCTTATTAATAGGACTTCAAATAAGATACTCACAACATGTAACTCAATTCATCAGCGATGATGGTGGGGACCATGTAATCAATCTGTAAACACAATTCAGAGAGAAAAGATATTAGATTTGAAAATCCATTTTCTGCCACTTATCCAGCGGGGGGCTGGGGCCTATCCCAGCTGTTACAGAGGAAAACCAGCGTGCACCCCAGACAGGTCGCCAGTCTATCGCAGAGCTAACACAGAGATAACATTCACGCTCACACTCACAACTATGGCTAATTTAGACTTGCCTGTCAACCTAAACCTATGCATGTTTTTGGACTGTGAGAGGAAGCTACAGCATCTGGAGAGAAACCACACGAGCACAGAGAGAACATGCAAACTGCACACAGAAAAGCCGCAGCTGAACACGTTTCAAATTCACTAGCAAAATAAAGAAAGTCAAGAAAAAACAAAAAACAAACAGAAACTGTGAGGGATACTTTGTACTCAGTTGTACATTTTTAGGGCTCACTGAGCCAAGTGATCAAGACAATCTCCAAACTACACTGCAACATTATAATACTGACACTGGGGTGCAGAAAAATGGTAACCTCCTACATGGCCTGCTATGGTATATCTATCAGAACACCAATGCTGTAGTGATTTTAATGATTTAGCCTTTTTTCCCCCTTTTTAAAAAAATGTATTTCCTACCATAACTAACAAACCAGTAATGTGTGAAATGGTTTTGGTGAATTGTATATTTTTGAAGCATCTTCCAGAGCTGAACTTTGTAGATGACCTCTGCACACTCATCTCACACAAAGACCTTTACTTTATTTCCCCATGTTTTTAAAGCCTCACCCTGTACTGTGTTTTCACAGTAAGAAGGTGCTGCAGTAGTACAATAGGAATGACATAGTGAACTGACGCCTTTAGCATCAACCTGGTCTTAGATGCACACATACACTTCGAATTAGCTTGTGGGTTGCCAAGTTGTGGTAAGTGGAAATTGTATGTAAGATATTTATGAGTGTTTGTGTATGTAGGCTGTTTCATAGAACCTGGAAAATTCAGAAAAACACACAAAGCCGACTGATGCACAAATTCCATTTATGCATAATAAAGTTTGAGGTTAGTGCGAATCATGTGAGTTTCCTGAGAGGAAAACGCATCATATTTGATTCAAGAGGATTTCAACATTTAGGAGAACCCAGATTTTATCGGAGAAAATATGTGAGAAAAGTGGTCTAAACACAGAAAACATATATCAACCTACCTGCTGTTCATCCAGTGGTATGATCACTGTGCTGTTGCTAAGCCTGGCCTTCCCTATCACCGTCTTGGAGAACTGCACTTGGGCTGTGATGTTGGTCACAGTTATGGCATAGTAGTTATTGTTGGTGATGTTCAGTGTGTTCTAGAGAAAAGAAGGTAGTTAATATGGCAAACTTGTTAACAAACATTATTGATTTAGAGCTGTCCTTGGTCATTGCCTGTCTAAGCATGCTAGCATCAATTTAAATATTTTAAAAAATGCGAAATTCAAAATTAAGAATTAAACCATGCAGCATTCTACTGATGCAATACTATCAGTAGATTCTGTTAGATTATTAATTACGTTTTATTTTTGTATATATTTTATGTATCATTTATTATAAAGTGCTCACACTTACTGTAAGGTTGAGATAGACAATTCGTTTGTCATGGTCATAGGAGACATAGGCAGACTTCACTCCCACATAGGAGACATCAATGGAGCGAGGGAATAGGAAGAAAACTGCCAGGCCAGACAGCAGCAGGCACAGAGCGACTGATATTGTGACATACAGCTTTCTGCAGGAGATTGAAAGGAGAAGTCAAAAGCTGAAACAGCTGTTGGCTTCAAAGTCTGTTGTGCTGCTGTGTGTTCATTTAGTTTCATCACACGCACAGCTAAGGCAGCTAATTTATAAAAAGAGCACACAATGCAGACTTACGTCCTGCTTGGTCTGAGCCTTTGGTCGCTGTATGGAATCAGAGCCACAAGCTGATTCTCTTGACCTGTTGAATGAGTTTAAAAAAAAAAGTGTAACTGCTGGAATCGATTTCGCATCACTGCTTTAAAACTACATCCAAAGAAGAATCTTCGCCTAGTTTATTTTTCTCACTTAAAATTGCAATTTTCAGGTCTTGACTCGATTTCTAATGGTGGCACCTAAGTAATTAAACCACCTCTTTGAAGTAGGGCATATCAAATGGGAGACAACTTGTTAATATCAATAAACTAATTTAGATCAGTATATTCCTCTTGATCCAGAAAACTTGGCCTTGGCAGAAATGTGCAGTCCTGAGTTCCAGATCTGGTTTTAAGTATGAGTGATAAGCAAGTGCAGGCCAAGCCAGTTTTAATAGTTGCCAAGAAAAGAACTGTGGTCTTAAGAACATAACTACGACTTTAAGTTATAACTTTCGACTTTAAGTTATAACAATTTTTGTAAGCAATATTTCCGTTTTTGTCCTTGCTTTTCTTACTGGTTGGAAATTGAGGTGACATGTGGAAAAGGGTGATGCAAATGCAAGCAACACTTGCATGGAAATGTGCAAGCAGTTGGATTGCATGTTTCCTTATAATGCAGAGTTGTCAGTCAAACTTGATAAAACCAAATGCATACAGCATTCATTAAGCCATTACTAAAGGTTTATAATAAATTAGGATGGTATTCTTGCAAATTTCAACTTGATTCATGGGTATTTTGTACAGATGGGTACTTTGATATCTCTGCTTTTAAAAAACTCTTAACAGTTAAACATTTAACAGCTAAGCTTTACCACGAGGGATTCTGCCAGTGCCCTGGCATGTGGGGCAGGTAACGCTGTCCCGTCCAGTGAACTCCACATAGGGGAACTGAGACACATCTCCATTCTTTCCATCCTCTTCTGTGTGACTCCCCCCATACTCCGTCAGAGCGTCTTGACTCTCGTCTTTTTGCTTAGCTAAGAGTGACTGGGTCTTGCCCATAGCTGCAGCTGTCTGTAATCAGCAGAAAAAAAAAGAACATACAGAGAGAGGAACTTCTGCACAAGTTCAGCACGCCATGCTGACTAACCACATGCCAGAGAGCCATTTGGATGTAAAATTAGATCTGGATGTATCCCAGTAAACACTTCCCAGGGAAACAAACTTCATCACAAAAGTCTTTTGTAAATCTGTTGGAATTCAAACATAGACTCTATTCTTCTCTAGTTTTCAATGTTGTATAAAATACATTTAACTAACACATTTGTAAGTTAAATATTTAGACCACTCTCATGGCAAAATGTGACAGGAATGAAACAGTAATTGAATTGCTCATGGTCACGCAGACAAACTGTCACATTCTTTTCTCCACCATCAGTACGACTTTACTGTCACAGTGACAACCAAGGAAACAGAGTTTTAAAAGAAGCGGGAACTGCTGTATTTTAACTCAAACCAGTCTTTTTCCTAAATCTAATGAGTAGTTTTTAAAACCCAACCCTAAATGAGTACTTTCTAATAGATACTAATACATAGATAATAATCCAATCAAATTGATACAACAAGTCTTTCCTGTCGGGGGAGGAGGGAACGGGAGTTAATGCAAACTATGGTGTCTAGCACCTACCTCTCCAACCTCTAAATACTGACCTACTTGCTCTTTTTAAAGTATAAAATATTAACTTGTATAGACTGAAACAAACTCAGTACATGAGACCGTTGAGATAGTAAATTGCCTCAAGTTATGCTTGATTTGGACTACAGTGAGAAATCTATGATGTAACTGGAAACCCCTATTAATTGCTCTACCTATTTCCTATTTTTCCAACAAAATATGAAGAAGTGATGGGCAAATTAACTTTTGCATAGTACTACGGCTTTACATTCATAGAATGCCATAACTAGGAATTAATAGTCATAATTCAGACATAACTTGAGGACTCATAAATATGCTTTGCTGTGTGATGTGTTTCTTCAAGGTTATAAATATGTGAGCAATCTGTTTTTTTAATGATATTATTGCTTTAAGACTGCTTTGTCAAATCAATCTGACTCTAATGACTAGCAGACGTGTTCACTGAACAGGAAAAATCTGCTCCATAGTTTCCAAAGTACATTTACTGCAGTGTGAGGCATTTTTAGGGCTGTGCTCATTTAAAACAGATGCTGCTGGGCACTGGTACCGGTGCATTTTATTTTTTCCCAGTACAACCAGTTTCAAATTGTCCAGCTCTCTTAGGTTATTTGCTCATTTTAGCAGTGCTGGCATGGCTTTCTGACTATGTATTGTCAAAACAATGGCATCCAGTGGGGGCTTTGGACATGCAAGTCACACACTTGCTATCTGCCTGCTCTGTGTCTCTGTATTGTGTTCGGTCTCACTGATGATAAAATAGTTGGCATTTAGGCCCATGTGTTTCTCTGGTATTTAAAACACTACTTACTCAGCAGTTGTAAATAATAATGTAATGTAAATAAGCACAGTGCCATATTCAAGTATAATAATATAAGAAAACGTGTTATATAAAGTGGTTAATATTGGTCTGTCATACACTAATATCAAAGAACTGCTGAAGTATTAATACGCCAGCTATAGTTTCAAATATACTAAGATTTCATGTGAGTACACTTAAGTAAATGAGCAGTAACTGGCAGTTCTGCCTGAACTAATATCCTCATAGTAAAGAACTCTAGGTATTTGTTTTAAACCGTAAAGTAGGCCGGTGTTTCTCAACACGTATAGCACCGTCATGTTTGAGTTGCCTTTTTCCACACCGTTGGATATTCACGCTGTTTCATCTGAGGGTTGCTCAACATAAAACTATAAAGAAATGCTCCAGACTCACCCAGGCTGTTGTCTACATACACGACACACAGCAAAGGCCGCCATGCTGTTACTGCTACTGCTGAGCTGCTAAGGCTAGCCGAGGACACACAGTACCGGCCGGTGGAAAGCGGCTTTTACGCCTTTATTTTTACAAACAATAGGCACATTTAGCTTATACATTTTTTTAAAAATGTAAACACACTCTGAAAACCCGTATTCTGCGTCGACTGTAGGCTGCCAAACGTAATTCAGACATTTAATTAAAACCGGATCGACGGTTCGCCAGTCGTCGAAGTCGTTAAATATCCAACAGACGTTCGTTTAACATTCCGCTAACCGCTTACCTGATGTGTGTTTTAGTCTGTTTTACTTGCCATCCGGTGTATCTCCGTTGTTTGTTGTGGTTCACTCGCCAGCGGAGAAATAACGCCAGGAACGCCCCCCGCTCTTCTCATTGGGCAAGCCGATGATGGTGGATTTATCCGTCTGCACTGTTGTGTTCAAACAAACGGGATGCTGGAGGTGAAGCTGCACTGGGCCACACCCAGTCATTACTCAAATAACACATGTTTGTTCTTTGTGTAATGCTATGAACTATGAACTGCCTTTGTTCAGGTCATTATACCAGAAGAAGTCTTCTGGTATACTGCTGCAGCAACAGCAGTTACTTCCACAATTAGTGACAAAAATGTCAGTTACAACGTGTAAACTGCGCCCCCTGGTAGGACGTGAAGATACTGCAACTTACTGTGAAAAGTTGCAAAAAACATTTTAGTTGAGATTTAATAGTCGTTACCATCGCTGTACAATATTTAAATAAAAAACAACAACAATAACAATAAAACAAAATCCCTGAAATTTAAAAAACAAACAAACCAAAAAACATTTTATATTTATTTTCTGACTTGTTTACCATCATGTCGCTGGCCACTTCAGTAGTTACACCTTGCTAGTACTGCGTTGGGACCTTTTTTGCCTTAATTAATAACTGCCTCTATTATTTGTGGCATAGATTGACATGGTATAATCAATGCTTAGTTGGCACTAACAGGCCCAAAGCATGCCAAGAAAGTATCCCCCACACATTTACACCACCACCAGCAGCCTGAATCGTGCAGAATGGATCTATTCTTTCATCCTGTTTACCCCAAATTTTGACCGTTCCATGAGTCATCAGACCCGACTACTTTTTGGTTGTGCCGTTTTAGTGAGTCTGTGAATTGTAAGCTCACTGTTCTGACAAGCTGCTGCTGTAATCTGTAATCTGCTTCAATGTTTGACATATTTTACATGCTATGCATACCTCAGTTGTAACGAGTGGTTATTTGAGTTGCTCTTGCCTGCCTGCAGGTCAAAGCAGCCTGGTCATTCTTACCGGGCCTTTGATATCAATAAAGCATTTCCAACCAGAGAACTGCTGCTCACTAGATATTTTTAATTTGTTTGAACCATCCTCTGTAAACCCTGTCATAGTCTGGGTAAGCTTCCGGTACCTTTCCATTGTTGTTATGACTGCAGAATCCGCTCTGGGGCGGAGCCCTCATCGTCTCACCTGTGCAACTCACCTGACCCCGTTTCTCAGTGATGAGCGAGACGGTATTTAAGACTAGCGTCACCATTTCTTCTCCTCCAGCTCGTCAACTAACTCTTTGTGCCTGCAGTGTTCTCGGCACGTCACCATCCCACTCCTCAGCCACTCGCATTCTCTGGACACTGGTCTCGATTACAGGATTCACGCACCTCCGCTCAGGAATAACTCCCCTTTGCACAAGCAAGCTTGTCCTCCTGCCACCGTCTGTCTCTAAGTAAGCCACTCTGACCCAGTAATCTCCAAGATTCCAGCTTCTTCTGTTTCCCTGCTAATTGTATTCTCATTTGTTCAGTTTCGCCACGCCATGCATACTTTCCTCGTGTTTCAAGTTTATCCCCGTGTTAATAATAAGGCTTGTGAGAATCAATTTGCTGTCTCCGTGTCTTTTCTGCACTTGGGTCCACATCCAAGTACTGCCCTACAGGCCCCCTGGACAAACCCAAGAGAGCTGTTTAGGAAAATCAGTGGATCAGCAGTTTCCGAAACTCAGACCATCTGGCACCAACAACAACAATGCCCCAATCAAAGTCACTTATATCACCTGTGATTGTGATGTTCAGTTTGAATTTCAGCAGGTCCTCTTGATTGTGTCTGTATGTGTTATGCATCAAGTGGCTAAGTGTTGCATCTCATTAGATACTTGCATTAACAAGCACTCGAACAGATGTGTTCTATTATTGAAGAATTCACTTCAACAAATAAATAGTCAAACATTTTCCAGCAAGATAAAAATGTTATTTTAAATAAATCAACACCCCTGAGTCATTCTTACTGCCAACCTTAAAGCACAGGGTGAGGAGGAGTGGTAGCAGCTTTTTTTTTTAATTTATTTTTTTTAAAGTAATAAACCAAGGATCTAGATAGTCATAGCCAAGCCTGCACACCCTAACTCTCTCTCAAAAAACAGTTGTTCAGTTTAATTCAGCACCAAATTAGCAATCACCTCAAGTCACTTTATATTATAAGGAAGAGATCCTACAAGAATACATGTTGTTTTTATCTGTTACTCAGAGTTTGTCTTCTCTTTTTATCTGATTCATTACTCAGTTCTGATGAAATAATTACAGTGGGTGATTTTAACATTCACATAGATGTTGAAAATAACAGCCTTAACACTGTAATCAATTCATTATTAGATTCAATTGGCTTTTCTCAAGATGTAAATGAGCCCACCCACCACTTTTCCCCCAGAAAACCGTCTTTTGTCTGAACATTTCTTAATAACATTTAATTTTAAAATAATAGATTACATAGCAGTGGGGGAAAAGATGCTTTTCTGAATAGAAGAATAGAATAGAATCATCCTTTAATTGTCCCACAAGGGGAAATTTGGGTGTAACAGCAGCAAGAAAGACACATATACAAACAAACTACACAATTTTTACATATTTATTTTATTTATTTATTTATTTATTTTTACATATGAAAGGGCTGTAACAAAATTTACAGAAGCGCTAACCACATAATATGAATACCTCTGTTAACACTGTTAGAAATCTTGAAGTCATTTTTGACCAGGATGTGTCCTTCAAAGTGCATATTAAACAAAAATGTCAGACTGCTTTCATCTGTTCAGTGGCTCTGAAATTATAAACATCCCGACTCAGAGTGATGCTGCTAGTTATAGGCTGGACTGTTGAAATTCAAACTACCAGTTGGTCAACCAGAGTACTAACAGGGATGATAAAGAGAGACCATATTTCTCCCATAATAGCTTCTCTTCATTGTCTCACTGAATTGAATTTCAAATCCTTCTCCTCACATGTCTTACACAATTAAGCCCATCAAATCTTTAAGACCTCATATTATCCCAACAGAGCACTTCATTCTCAGACTGTGGTAATCAGAGAGGCTGGGTTTTGTATAAACATTTATTATTGTGGCTGTGCAAATGTTGAAATTGCATTTTATAGTATTAAGTGGCTGAAGTTAAGAGCATTTTACAAACTTATTATTTCAGTAGCGCCTCATTTGAAGTCTATTAAGGTAACAGTATTTGTTAGGCAGAATGACATCTTTCCCGTCCATCCTAAAGTAATAGTATCTATTACTAGAAATCTAAAATTTTAAAAATAAAACATCCACTGCATATAATGAACCAAAATGTCAGAAGAGTAAAACTAAGGCAGAAAAATTATGTTTTTATTTAATATAAAAACATAATTTTTTATATATATTTTTCATAATAATAATGTTCTATTTTTATTACAGATGTATTAAAGTTGATTAGGCAAACTTTAAAAGGGAAAACAAATTTCACAGTAATATTACTGCAACACAATCTATGCTCTCCATAGGAACAAGTAGTACTATTAGATACTTTAAGTTTAAGTATAAAAAAATAAGGGCATTTTAAAAAAAAATATAATGTAAAGAAAATTATGTTACGGAAGACACATCTGAATCCTTTCACTTATGCTACTGCCAAGCTGTAAATATAGTATGCTGCAAGTGAAAGTCCTGTTCCTGCAATATTACATAATTAAATGTATATGTATGAAATTGTTTGAATAGTATTCCATACAGAATAGTGAACTTTGAGTTTAAGTAACATTGTTGTCGGCTAGAGAAACTGTTGCTTCCCCCCCCCCTGTCACATTTTTGCACTCATGCAAGTGTATCACTGTGATCAAATGTCTGCTGTCGGCCACAGCTGATGTTTGATGTCTTTCATCTTAAGTGCAGATGTCACATTAATCACTGTTCCTATTGAAACAGTGGCACGCTGAGCAGTCTTTGTGACTGAAGCTTTTGTGATAAAACATTGAGCCCTCTTTCAAAGCTCTTTAGATCTTTTCCTCTTGCCATCTTGACTCAAAATCAGAATCAACTGGGTCTGTTCAGCATTTTTATAGATGCCATAGAGCATGATTGCAGAATTATAATGTAAGGCATCTCTGTGCCACTATTGATTGTGTTTCTAACCTTATTTAGTTTAGTATTTTTTCCTTTGATTGTTTTCATCTTTTTGAATGTTTTGTCTTACAGCATGAAAATGTTAATGTTATGTATTGTTGACATAGAATGAAGAAAGTATGAATTTGAGATGCTTCTAAGTGCAGCACTACAGTAAATGTATTTAATCCCAGTAATCACTAATGTGTGTGTGTGTGTGTGTATATATGTATATAAATAAATGTAAAAATCTATAATATGTAGACTTTGCTTTGAATAATTTTCATTTTACAAACCAGGCAGAATTAATTTTTACATTAATGCATAACCTGTTTAAACACTGTGCAGTCCAAATTTAGCACAAGTGGTCTGAGGAAAAGCCATCCCAGAACCCTTTTTTCAAACACAGTGACTCAGATGATGTGGATGGAGTTCCTGGAAAATGTAAATGAGGTTCTGTGAGAAATTTTTCCCTCAAGAGTCAAGACTGTCGCTCTTAATGAGCAAGAACTGACCATATAATGGTTCATCTGAAAATGGTCATATAGAAGAACTGGAATGAAAATGAGTGAAAAAGCAGCCAACATCTACAGATAAACTGAAATGGTTTTGTACTCTGCTGTAGGTGAAAAGATAGTAGCGTGCAGTGCTGTTAACTACAGGAGAACATCTTTCGCTCCACCCGGGTTCACTGGTGTCTTTATCGTGGTGCCACCTCTTTGCTGGCTGCTGTGTACCAGAGAGGAGAGGCAGCAGCTCCACCATAAACAACACCCCTGATGACAGTGTCGTCTTCACTGCTGTGTTGTGAACATTTTTACTAAACAAAAATAGAAGTGTCTTGAGCTGGTTGTTAGAACCCCGTGTTCCTAAATTTTACATTTTACAGTCTGCATGAAAAGTATTTTTAGCTGAGCCCTCCACCCCCATGAACATCTTCCTCCAGTGTTAAATTCTTTATTCTAAAATTACTTACTGCAAGACAGAAAAAAATCCACTTGTTAGCCAAGGTGTGTTTCACCCTGTTTTCTTCAATGGGGAGCTTGATTGATGGAGAAGGCTGTCAGTGGCCCAAATACTTAAAAAAAATCCCCTCTTGGTTATTCTGATCCCTGCAGCCTCATTCCAAATACATAAAAACCAATTACCTGAAATAATGGTCTCAGTGGAAACTTGAAATATAACTCTGCTGGACATCAAAGAACAAATGATGAAACGTCTCCTGTATCCAGACTCTAAACTCGCCTCATGAACCGCATTCAGTGATTTTACAGCACTTCCGTCAACCAGATGATGGCACTGTGCTGCCACGTGTGAATGTATGATTCAGCAATAGTGAGGCTGGTGAATCCTCTCGTCAACAACATGGTTATTAATGCCAGAGAGCAAACATCAAATTATAGTGATAACAGATTTTATTTAATCTGTTTAATCTCCATGAGTTCAGAGCATCCACTCTGAATAACACATAACCTGGTAAAGTGAGGGAGATTTCAGAAATGTGCAGTAAAAATGAATGCTTTTGCACCAGTTGTGCTGCAAACTGACTTGGGTCAAGGTTTCAAATGCCAGTCAGTCTTTGTTTTGAATACCAGCTGGATCTGGGTTACTGATTTTAGGACAATACAGATTTTCCACATATTGTTTCCGTGCTTGTACTGCACACTTTTCTCTGATTGTTTAACTGAGTGACACTTATGAGTCATTGTACAGTGCCGTGTGCTGCAACCATCTGCTAGTCACATTCAAAATGTGCTAAAAATAAGCAGCAAATACTATTTGACACAGGTTGGCTTTAACAACGACCTACTTGGCATCATCAGCAAGTTTACCATAATGCCAGCGCTAAATGACAGAAATCAGCATCAACAGTGGCCCTGAATATCCGCCTAAATACGGATTTGCTGTTTTAGAGAAAATGTGTTTTTAATGACATGCATTCATGTCTATTTTCTAAATGTTCTATGAGCCATCTAGGCTGTGAATCCCCCTGATTTCCACAATAATTATGCAGCCAATGTACAGCAAGAGACAACGTTAACTTAATGCTGAGGACTGGAATAAATGTCCTCAAGAAATTGGAGTGCAGATCTCCTGCTGTTGCTGATACAAGAGTTTGGGATCAGAATACTTCCTCTTCTATTATTAACTGGGTTAGAAATTACCACCAGCTACTCTCTGTGCCAGTAGATGGTGGTGGGTTTGTCAACTCACTCGGCACTTTGGCAGGAAATCAGCCATTGTTCCGAGCTCCAGTTGCATCGAAATGAGGCCATCACTGCATTTTTATTTTGTCTCTGATCCGATCCACTGCGGAATAGTTTTCTAGGTTTGTTAATCTTTCATCTCAGCAGGTTAGACATGTTTAAATTTTGATTTTCACTAGCTCATGTTGAAGCCTGGCATAATGAAAAGCATTCCTATCTCCTCTGGTGTTCATTCCACTTACAAACGATATTGGAACATGCCACAAATTGAGCATAACTGCACGCTGTGTTACTCTGTGGTTTAATTTTTATTGTACTCTGCGTTCCAAGCTTGGGTAACTCCTGGTTATTAGATGTCAGTCTTCCTCAGCTTGTGTGGCATGATTGTTTCTTGCAGATAGCTTGCGTCACTTTCTGATTAACAAACCAAACCAGGCATGATTGTAAAAAAATGTGATACCATCACATACCCAACAATCTAAGCTAATAAGAAGATGTGCTGTCAACATTCTTATTATCAGTTTGATGCCTGCTAATGGGCAAACAGGTCAACATCCTGCCCTGTCTATTGATGCAGAAGTCTGTCTACCCTAATCTTAGAGTGCTCTCCTGTAGCTGCAACTCACAGTACCAATACAGTCGTGTAGTACACAGAGAGGACTAATTCATTCAGAATCACCGTGAGGAATATGAAAACACCGCTGTGCTAGTCTGAGGAAGCAGGTTAAAAGTGGCAGTGCTGGTCCAGGCTGCTGTGTGAGGAAGCTGCCTGTGTGTCCCCGATAAGGGGGAGCGAGTGGTGAGGACACGTCAGCCTACTTCAGGTGTCAGCACTTCAAACTAGAAGCATGGCTTCACAGGGAATGTGTAAAACTCCATCTTGCAGAGGTGAAGTAGAGGATATTCTGAGTTTGTAGTATTTGATGTCCAGTGTCAACTTGTTCTTAACCTAAAAAAGGAAAAAGAAAAATGAATCCTTGAGTTACTCTGTGGATTTCTGCTCTTGAAAGCTTCCTGTGTCTTTTCATCCAGCATGTCAAAACATACACCCTGTTGGCTGACAGCACCCTACAACAATAGGCCACTTTAGTTATTTGACATGATTGAACATATGATGCCAGTCTGTTCTACAGATAATGGGATAAATTCCTGAAATCTTACAGCTTACACGATTACAGTTATGAGCTGCTGTAAGGGTGAAACACTGAACAGTGACAGCAGAAATAAACAACAAACACTGAAATGTTAAATCTCATTTAATTTCTGAGGAACACCAAGTGGCATCCCAGAGGACTCCAAGAATAAACTACTGGGAGAAACAACTATCACAATAAAATCTTATTTCCTAAAACATAAAACATTATCCATTATTAGTTATGCATTTAATATAATCTGAGAAAAACAACAGAATTGTTCATTGTTATTTTAGGAAACTTGCTAGTAATTCAAATGGTGTAAAACAGGAAAATATGTATATACTTTTCTTGCATACAAACTGAAATGCCCAGAGCAATTCACATTTGCATTCATGTAGCATCCTTTGATTCTAGGATCATTTAACTTTCAATCATTTAAAATGTTATCTGTCGTATGTTTAAATGCTGATATCAACTGGGGGTTTATCGTAAGGAGAAAGACAAACTGAAAGTGACTATAATTTTTACATTTTATTTATCTTTCACTTCAAAAGTAAATAGTTTGGTCTCAGTATGACCCCCTCCCCAAATAAAGCCTACATGAATACAGTAAATGCCACTTTTTGATAAGGTTATATAGACTGTCATGACAAAAGTACATGAATTAAGAGTATAACATGCATCGATATATCATGCCTGAATGCATGAACGTCCTTCTAAATGTCTGAGACACCCCTCCTGAAAGTGTGTAATGCTAACCTTCTAGGAACTGGCGTCCACATATGTGGACATCACATTTTTGGTTGTCTAGACAAAATAGTACATTTTTCTCTACAAGGGCCTGATATCCACTTACGAGGACATTATGCTGCCACTGTTCTATTGAAATTTAAAACAAATGTCCTCTTATGTGGATCTCATTTTTCTCAGAAACAAAAATAAGGTAATTCTTTCTTTTTACATTCATCAGGTCCCAATCAGCCCAAATAGCAAAGAGAAATTAAAAATGCATGCCATGAAAGAGTTCGGGTCTTAGGAGGCTAAATTAGTTCCACTATGACCTCAGTAAATAGTTCAATCCATTAAAAACTGGATAAATAACATCTGCCCCTGAAAGTTTCTGTTCCCTCGGACTCCAATATATGTGTACCTTTAAAAAGTATCGATTTTGTTTTAAAGCAGATTCAATAATAATAAAAATTGTTTAGGGACAAACTGCAGAAGTCAGCAACATTGTAATGATGTGATGAAACATCTGTGGACAATAACAAAACAGATGCAAAGAAAATAAATGCCTCCAAACAGCTTCGAAATAAAATTAGCAAGTTTTCCCACTTTACTTAAATTGTTACTTAACCATTTATATAGTTTTACTGTGAGTTGACAAGTTTTGGAGATCAGCTATACAGATGTCTAACATCTCTAGAATATGATGGAACAACACTTTTATTGCAATGCTTGAAGCATCAAAAAGTAGCTTTTAAAAAATCAGCAGCAATGTATCTGTCCATAAAACATAACCTGCTTACTCAACAAAATCCAAAAACATTGTTATGAAAGGTTCGCGCATTGAGTACTTTCTTTCTGCTGTCTGCATTCACCACCCGAAGGCAGCAAGCAGCTAGCTAACATTACAGCTGAGCTGCAGGGGGTACCATTAATGTCTACATCCTGTCACACTGTCACAAGCATGAACCTCTTGTCATGGGTAAATGGAGGTTTTTTCCACATATACAGTTCCTGCATGAAACTACTCAAAACAAGGCTGTGGGGGATTTTTATTAATTAATTTATTTATTTATTTATTCGAATAACCATGTCTTGATTGCTGAGTTAAAAAAAAACACTTCCTGGCTCAGAATGGGTATTTGTATTTAAGTACACACATACAGTAGTTAAGACAAGGAGTTGTGGTACCTTATTCAAAAGGATTCTGTGCATTACCATTGTTGCTGTCATTTTGTTAGCTATATCTGTTCAGCTGCTGGTTAACAGCCAATCACATAGCAGCATCTCAATTCCTTTAGGCATGCGGACATTGTCAAAGTAACCCATTGACGTTGAAAAAGTGATTTAAATTATTTTTAACATGGCTTGGTTGTTGGTGCCAGATAGGCTGATCTGAGTATTTAACAAACTGCTGATCTACTGGGGATCTCCCTGAACAAGAATCTCTGGGGTTTAAAAAGAACCGTCTAAAAAAAAAAAACTGTCCAGTGAGCAGATGTTCTCTGGATGAAAATGCTTCGTTAATCTCAGAGATTAGAGGAGAATAGCCAGACTGCTTTGAGCTGATCGGAAGGCATCAGTTGGTATGCGGTTTCCAAAGTATGCTGAAGAGCATATCTGAATGCAAAACACATTGAACCTTCAAGCCAATGGGCCACAGCAGAAGACCACACTGGGTACCTCTCCTGTGAGCTAAGAGCAGGAAATTGAGGTTACAGTTGACTGTGGCTCGTGAAAGTTGAACAACACAAGGTTGGAAAAATATTGACTGGTCTCTTGACTCTGGATTTCAGATATAGAAGGTAGGGTTAGAGTTTGGCCTAAACAACATAAAACATGGATTCATTTTGCCTTTTAACAGTTGAGGCTGCTGCATTATAAAGCTTGAATCATCTCAAACTGGTTTCTTTAACATGTCAGTGAGTTGATTGATTGATCATACTTTATTCATCCCGAGGGAAATTGGGTTAAGGCTGCCAGCTGTGCCAGCACCATCTTACCCTTCCGACCATACATACATTACACAAACATCACACGGGGAAGACGGGTCAGAGAGGTATAACAATGGAAAATACACAACATGAGGAAAGATGAGGAGAAAAAAAGAACTCCCCCCAGACTGAGTTCACTGTAATCAAATGCCTTTCACAGTCACCAGATCTTAGTCCAATAGAGCACCTTCAGGATGTGGTGGAGCAGGAGGTTCCCATCATTGATTTGCAGTCAACAAATCTGCAGCAACTGTGTGATGCTATCATGTCAATATGGACCCAAATCTCTAAAGAATGTTCCCTGCACCATGTTGAATGAATGCCATGAAGAAATAAGGCAGTTCTTAAGGCAAAAGGGGGTCCAACCTGGTACTAGCAAGTTGTAACTAATGGAGTGACTGGTGTATACAGCCTGAGGTGACACATTTCAATAATTACCATAAAGTGGGATTACTCAACACAAAATCATGCTGTTTTGAAATGGATTCTTGGTAGGGATGCTAATTATGCAGTAACCACATAGAAATAAACTGAAGCATAGGCCCTGCATCTGTGCACAATGTTTGATTCAGCTACACACTGTGTGTGTAATTTCATTCACCATGAATGGAATTAGTAGGAATTTTGGAATAAAAATGGTTCCTGTTTATTCTTCTGACATTGGATGTAATACAGATGCTGTCCATCACGAAACAGATGCATCCTATTTCCAAACTCTCCACTCCCACCTAAGCACAGAAATACAAGAGGTCAGATAAAATAATAACGCAAAGAAGAATCAAAGAAAAAGGTTCACACAAGAAATCAATATCAGTGTAGTGTCAGGTTATTGTTTTGGGAAGGTTCTTGTTCTTGAGGACAATCTATTTCTTGCTACATTGTAAAATGGGAAATCTTTTACATGGCAAATTTGAAGCAAAATGTTTTTACGAGGCTACATTTAACAAACATTTGTTGCCTCTAGTTTCCAGCAGAGCTTTCTTGATATCTTTGCCATTGTTGTTTGAAAATTTAAGATGTAAAAACATCCATTGTGCAAACAAACAAACACACACACAAACACACACGTTCATAACAGTTCAGTTAACAAAAACTTGGATACTTTTTTATGCAATTTATATTTTTTTCATATCTGAGAACAAGGGACTCCTGCCTTCTTTATCAGAATAATTTCTTTATTATGAACCCAGGGGAAGATTGATTGAATAATAGGCTCCAACTGGGCTACTGCATGCTTCCAGGCGCTTAACCAACTCTCATCAGTGCCAGTGTTGTGACACCTCGGAGGCCAGCTACACCCCAGCAGGGAGTCTGTCAAATAATTCGAAGGCGATCTAGTCGGGCAATTTATACCATCATTTTGATGCTGTTGTCTTGCGCAGCTGACCTCTGATTCAACTCTGGCCAGCTCAGCCAGCAGTGGTCACATCTGTCCCACTCTGGCAAAAAAAACATCCTTCTTACACCCACTGAAGGGACCAGTCCTGCCGTGTTGCAGTTGGCACTAATATTTCATGAGCATGAAGTGCATAACTTCATCCTCCTACCACTAATGCATTATCAAGCTGACTGTCCTGATTTTTAGAATCAGGAACGGTATCATATAATGGTTGGGTGCCTGCCAAAGTGGCTGATTGATTTGCGTACCAGCTTCTGTCAGAATTTGCCGGAATTTTGTCTGGAGGCTGGAGACTGATGGTTATTTTCCATCTCACTTATAGAGCATGACATCTTTGAGCAGCATGTAGCATTTCTGATTAACTCGTGTTGGAGTCCAATCTGATGGTTTAGTTTATAAAACAGAAAACATCTTGGCAAGAATACAGCTAAAAATATTTCCATATCAGAAAGATATTTTTATGAGGGTTAGGTGATAGATGGGGGGGAAAGAAGAAATTTAGCACATACTCTCATCTCTGCTGGACAAGGTTTTAGTCAGAATGTAAATATGGGTCTAAATTGCAGCATGTTTGCAGGTTATTCTTGATCAGCCACAGAATTAACAACTGAAAGGTGTAGTCACTAACACTGATAATCATTTTCATGCAATACTGGGGAATCTTGATTACTGGTATTCATGTCTACATCTACCAAAAACCTTTGTAGAACATGCACACTTAACACATTTGTTTTCTCTTCAGACTTTACACAGGGTTTCTTTTGGGGAGAGAAGCAACGCTGGGCATTTAGAGATAAAATCTTTATTTGATAGACTTACAAAGTTGATGTAAGGAGGTTGGAAGAGTGGAAGACTACTGTTTGTGTCCTGTTCAGGTCACTTTTATTCACTGCACCACAAACTAAAAGCTACTTGGTTAGATTTAGCAAAAGACAGCTGTCTTGGGAGCTCTCACTCCCAATGGCGAGTTGGGAGTGCGAGCCATAACCGCATATGTCAAGCACCATGGTCAAAGGAAAGCTTCTGTGTCCTGATAAGTTTTACAATGCAGCCTTTCTTCCACACCTGGAAAACAGCTCGCTTCCAAATCTTTAGTCTCTAAAAATTGCCACAACCCAATCCAGTGGTTCATATCCCATTAGGCCCTTTTTGTTGCACTTGCATCACTTCTTTCTCTTTTTTGCCTCGTTATTAGTTTAATTGTCATTTTCATTCAGGTTCATAGACTTAAAGCTGCTTAGTTAAATTTGGAGATAGATTATTTCCCCTTTCACACCAGTAGCCATTCTCATTTAAACCTGACAAACTTTAAGTACTGCCACCTTCGGCATCACAACCACTGTCAAATGATAATTGTTTGTTGGCCAGCTTCTAAACTTCCCAGAGCCCAGTCTGGTTCAACACATATTTGTGACACAGTGCAGTAAACCCTGTCTACTGTCTACTATGGCCATTACCTGACACCACCAGATACCTTATGTCCAAGACCCCAGGGGGGTTAGAAGTGCCATTCTTTTGTTTGGTTTTAGTTTTTGGTGCCACGCTACAGACTTACCAACTCTAAACTGGGAGGTTTTGATGTTTGTCTGGATTGTGTGTACTGTATTAAGAACTAGAAATTACCTGATCAAAGGGGGAAATGGTCCAGTAATATAATTTCCTGTCTTAAGCTGTTTTTCAGTGCTCTAGGGAGCAATCACAAGTGCAGAGTAGTCTAATTAGGTTCCTACACAGGTTAAGGTCAATTACCCAGCCAATCATCCAGTCTGCACTGCATTACTCTTGCTGTGGAACATTGAAAGCTACACAACTGCTGCTAGAATAACACAGAGAAAGCTCCAGACTTTTGACTGCACTGCAAATTGTAGTCAAGGAGAAATTCATAATAAGCACACAAAGTTTGCACCAACTTACAAAACTCTGAGCTGACTATATTACTTAAAATAAATTTCATTTTCAGTTGCCTGAAAAAGTACCCAGAGTGGAGCTAGACACTGACTTCATCATCCACCGCTGGTGTCCCAATCAGGGGAGGGAAAAAGAAAGTTTTTATAAAATTAAGTACAGGTAACACAAAAAGTATTGATAAAGTTTTTTTTTGTATTTATATGTATTTGAAAAAATAAATTGGGTACAAATTGAATCCTGTTGGTTTTGCTGGAGATCTGAAATCTTGAAGATTTCTGTATTAAGACTGTGGGGGAAAAATACTGCTTTCATTTTACAAGTGTGCTCCTGCATGTCACACTGTAATAATTAAGTCTGACATATTTTCTTTATAGTATAGATTTACTGTAAAACATAAGAAAGAAGATAGCTTAAAGATCAAGAAGTAGAATACTGTTTCTACATCAGCTGGTTTAGTAACATTCAATAAAAGGCTCTTTATTCTGTCTGTGGGGCTATTTTGGTGTTAGTTTTGCAAATGGGATGTGACAGTCTGTAGTTACTCTAATCCCCTTGATCACCTTTTAATTTACCAAATTGCAGCTCGATCTGGGAACAGGAGAGGGGGAGGCGAAACAGAACACAGCACTGCTGCAAAGCAGGTTGGGTAACTGTCGGTCATGTTTGGGTTTTTGTGCACAGAGTTGTCTTGTTCTGTAATCTACAGCCAATTCAAATGCATTTATGTAATCTTGTTATTGTCATGTCTCTCCTGTAACCACAATTTTTATTTTATTTTTTTTAAATATCCTGTAAAGTAAAGATCCACCATCCTTAATAGGGATCAGGGATTACACAGGCACAGAGAACGAAGCGAGAATTTTGTCTTGATACCTGATTTCTTGGCAAATCTAAATGCTTAACAAGGTTTTCACAGCAGTTTTTAGAAGATCTCATGTAAAATTCAGGTGGAAGAAGTATTGCTTTGGCAGCAGTTCGTTGGGAGAAAAAAAGAAAATAAGATCCCTATCTGTAGTAATGGGTAAAAAAAGTCTAAAACCAAAAGTGAAATGCACTATGCGTCCACTCTGCTTCATCCACTGATTCACACTTATTCGTGGGAGTAATCTTTTATTTGTTTCACAGCATTTGCTCTGTTAATGTAGCATGCAGTTTTACAAGAACAAGTAATATTGGATATATTAGAAAATGGGGAATTTACAGAGGAGAAATTATGGCATTTCTTGTAATTGTGGACATTGTGAGTGTATCGCATCAACTTTAGATTTGCTCCATAAAGATTAGAGGAATGCAACTACAGGAAAACATTGTTTACCCGGGTAAGCAGCCATGGCCTCTAAAATCTTTTTACTGAAATTATTTTGCTTGTCTTTCAGAAAGTAATTTAGTCCCCTGGATTAGCAAATGTATACTGCTGTAGCTGCATGGGGATCTATGTCTGGGGGAAGGGATTGCTTCATGAGGGTGGTTCAAAAGAGGTGCGAGTGCAGGCTTAGTGTCATGCACTGTCAAAAGGGTCACTTTCATGAAGCAAACGCCCTGCTTGAGAAATACAGGAGTCTCGCTTTTATTTGTTTGGCAGGCAGTAAATAAACTGGTTCTAAATGGTTATTTATGGCAACTAAAGTAACAAAATGTAGATAAATATAACACAGGACCAAAGTATATTGTAACACTGCCTATGGGCAATTGGTATGCTCTCCATTAATCAGAGCTTAAAAATAATAAGTCCACAGTTGGATTGGGGGTAATTATTGATCAACAGCACTATCAGATCACTGGGGATACATTTGGGTCATTTTGTGCTGAAGCACTGGTTTCCATACTGTATAATTTTAAAACATGAACAAAAAAACTTCAGAAAATTGCAGCGATTGAGACTTAAGTGCAGCATATTCACAAACACTAACCTCGTGGGTGAGTGCTAGGACTAAGGGCTGTCTCCGCTCTCATTTTTGCTTAAGTCTCAGCTAAGAAGCATAGCAGCGGCACATTGAGGAGTTAATGAGCTTTACATACAAACACAGGCATGCATGCACACTGAAACACACAGAGAACATGCACACACAGGAAAGTATGTACTCTCAATAAAAAAAAAAAAAGGCCTCCCACACACATGCACTCACATGCACACACACACATTCTTGCCTGTCAAATCATATTAGCATCAGGTCAGGCTGCTTTTTTTTAGCTAGTTGCTATGGCAGCAGCGAGAGGGTCTCTGGGTCGCTCCTACAGGCGTTTCGAACAACAGGGCTGCAGCAGCAAGATTGGTGTAACTACCAGAGATTGCTCCCCGCTGCTGTAGTGTAGGAAATGTAAGAGTGTGACTCAAAACTACATGAATAACTGAAGTGCTGTTGGTATATGTGAAATTACTTCAATTTGGTATCATAAAAAGGGCTCAAAACCTTTTAGGCTTCCACATTTATGCAGTAAAAAGTTAAGTTCACTCTCTTAATATTTCTCACTGGGGTTACCAGGGTGAGCTCGTAAAGCAATTTGGAAAATTGAAGCCTAACATATTTGTCTCCATTTCAGTTTTCTTTGAGCTGATTATGTTAAAATATTACTGCTCGAAAGTTTTGGTCTCTTTGAGATGGGCTTGTTATTTGAAGAACATTGATTTTTGTTTCATCTGATATAACATGAAATTGGCCAAAATTCTCTAAATGCCAATAACAATGAAAAAATCATTCATAGTTTTTAATGGAATATCTAGCAGAGACATGGAGGTCAGCACTGTGTTCCAGTGGTCCACTGTACTACCCGATACATTAGAAAACCCTTTTTCCAGTTATGCTATGAAACTGTTCAGACCACGGTTTTTTTCTGAACCTTGTTAGAGTAGTTGTGTTCTAAGAAATGTTTTTCCATGTGGGGGAATAAGAAATCTCACTTAAATCGCTGTCCTGTGCACACAGAGCAACACAAAGTGTCTAACAAGAACAGGAAGTCAATTTTAAAATTGAGCTTCATTAACGTGAGACTCATATCAGACAGATACAAGTGCAAGCTGATGAAAGGAGCAGTACTTTTGCTTGAAAACTTCAGTTTCTGTTGAAACTTTCTCAGAGAAAGTATACTAGTTTTTAAACTTCAAACCCTCAACTCCTTCAGAAACCAGACTAGCGAAATGTAATGATCCTTTTATTCAGCAGCTGTCAGCTTTTTAAAAAAAAAATCAGTTTGTTATTTAACATTATACATTTGCATTCAGTGAGTCCGTGAAACCCAGGAATGATGGTTGCTAATAACGAACCCATATAGATATTCAGTATATAAAAATCGCAATGTTTTTCAATTAATGGTCTAATTCAATATTAATTTTCATCTACTACTTGCATCATTTACTAGATGCATCTACTTTTCTGCTGAATTGAACATTTCCTGCAATGGCATGTACTGCTCCCTTCACAGAACAGCCCAAACTTTTTCTAACCAGAGAAAATGAATAAGCTCCAGTGCAAAACTGAGCAAGAGGACAAGCAGATCAGAAATACATCTCTTATGAAAAACAGATGCCTCACAAGTCCTGACCTTTGTTATATCATGCCTGTAGGAGGCAAATTGTTCTGATTTGTTAAGGGAGTAGTACATACTGTTGTATGGAGACTTGAGTTTGTTGAGCAGTTACCTGCATGAAATAGCTGTTATTCCCTAGAAAAGGTCAACTCATTTCAAGACTACAAGCAAACTCACAAAGAGTCATTCTCCTGACTCTAGACTGAAGCTGATGCTTTTTAATGCAGTTCTCAGCCATTACCATGGTATATTTGCATTATGTAACACATTGTCCCACTGGAACGCAGGAGCGATGGACATTAACATCTTAGTATCAACTCCATTGATCTTTTCATTGCATACAATGGTATGCACTGCTCACTTCACAGAATAGTGCAAACGGCAGCAACTGAGCAACAGCAAAAATGCATGAGAAGTACATCTCTAGTGATCGAGAAATGGATGTTTCAGGGGTCCTGACCTTTATTAAATTCAACCTGATGTGCCACATACTGCTGGCTTAGAAAGGGAGTCGTACATACTGTTGCAAGAAAAACTCTTTTTTTGTTTTGGTCTTTAGAGAATAACGTTCATTTCTTAGAGCACGAACAGTATTGGTGCATCAACACCAGACGCACAACAATGTTTTTGCATGGTGCACTTGATACAAAATCTGTGCAATGACAACAAGTGGTACAAATTTAAACAAAATATAAATTTGTGCAAGATAAAATATTTCACGTCACTCTCATACTCTCATTTACAATAACCCATCAGCTGGGATTCTCATTACACTGCTGACTAGATATATTAGAATCCAGATACATGATTTCAAAGTGATTTAATGTAAAATCCAATATATCAGCTGATATTTAGTTTTTTGTTTCAGATACACAAAACATAAACAGATTCTTTTTTTATATGTATATTTAATCATTTATTTACTAGTTTATGCTTTTCAAGCCTCTGCTCATCATCGTGGTTGTGGAGTTTGACCGTTCCCAACATCATCAGGTGCGTTGCAGAGTTCCCTCTGGTGGTAAAAAATATTGAGCATTAACATTCATAATGTGATTGAAGAGTGTTTCTCATGTCTCTTTTTAAATTTTTCATTAAATTAGCAAATAGTTAACTACATCAGACCCCAATAAACTGGGCTTTAATAGAGACTGAAAAAACCGAATAAGGAGAGAGCTTTGAGAAGAATGGGCTAATTTGCAGGACTTTAAATTCTGAAAATACCTTCCTGTGAGTTATTGGTTGGACTTTGGCACTGTGTAAAAGGCTTTGGCTTTTTGGTTTGTGTGACTGTACCGCAAGTCTTTTTTGTTTAAATTTATCTGTGTAGATATCTTTTAAAATGAGTAATTATTTAGTTATTTATTTAAGATAAAAAGTGATCTTCTTTCAAAACAGGGATATTTTGAAGAGACCCCATGCCAGTTGTCTTGAATGATAAGCTATTAAGAAATTTACAGCAAATTTCTTGTTTGCTCCAGTTAATTATGAATTGAGTGTTAGCTTTCTAAAGTCACACATATGGTCCTCTTAATACATTATACCCTCTGGATTCCTCCAGTCTAATTACATTAGTATCATCAGTATCTGTCTAGGTCAAATTTTGCCAATAATGTTATAGACAACGTGCGGTTGCCAAGTTTTTCTCTCTGCTCTGATGTCAACTGCAATGTGCCAAGTCTTTCTGCCACACCCCGAAAGCAAGAGTTGTTTACCACAAAGTGAGTGTGAGTGGAGTTGAAAATTATAAAACCCTCAGTCTGGTGTAGCTCATAAGAGGAATTGTATTTCACCCTGCACTGCCTGTTAACATAAAAAGTCATAAATTTCAGGCAGCTGTAAAGCCCTAGTCCTACATTTTTAGTATATAATTGATAATAGGTGCAGTTTTGCTGTGTTGTAGAAGCTCTTCTATCAGCAGCCAGGAACCTATGTTGGCTTGACGCAAAGGCAGAGATTGGGCATGTGGGTCGATTTTTAGTTATTTATTTACTCTTTCCTCTATTTTGAGTAGCTTGGCAGAGTGGCCACCAAAAAAGCAGTCCTATCTGACCCCGTTCTGCTTCAGCCCCCGTTTTTGGTTGCTTCTGATAACGACACTGACCCATATTTGCTGTGACTCCTCATATAGGAGTTTGTTTAGAGTGCTAATAGAAAGGTTGCCACTGGAAATCAAATACAGTAAGACTTCCAGTGCATACCTCAAAGAAGTACCTACATTTCAAGCTTGATAAAAATTAATGAAACACTGATGAACATTTTTTTTAGTAATTATAAATCAGCATTTGAACTGGCAGAATTAATGATTGATGATTGATGTTTCCCCCATTTTTGTACACACTTTGATTCACTATAGCATGTTCTTTTAAATAGCTTATTTGGCTAAAAAATCTGAAAAGTGAGATATTAAAAATTTTAAAAATCTTACAGCCTGTACCAGAAAGTTCATCTGGATGTAGTGTTTTCAAAAAGTTGATTCTCCAGATGAACAGAATCAGCTTGCTGGGATTTTCTTACTTGGATGATTATGCTTGTATGAAGAGGACGAGGCTGTAGCTTCACAGGGTAGGCAGCTGTTAGATTAGACAATTAGATGTGCTTCGTGAACGTGAGACAGTCATGTTTAGGGTTGCTGTTTGAACTGGCTTATTTTACACCCACATGAATGAATTGAGTTTTGGAAAATCTTGTTTGTAAATCAGACCCACTTTATTGACACACCAGAATGAGATATCTTTAATTCTAATCAAATTAATTACAGAAAAATTCTGCTCGTGCTCAATATTTAATTCATATGCCCTTTTCAGAGAAGCTTGAACTGTGTCTCCAGCTGCACATGGTGGTTTTGCCAAATCATTTACTGCAGAAAAAGTTCTCTAAAAGAGCAGGGTACATTCAACAGAGAACTTTTTCATGCACACAGACACTAACTAATGCAGTGGTGTCAAACTTGCTTTAGTTAATGGGCAATATATAATGCAATCTGATTTCAAGTAGGCATGATTGCATGTGTTCTTTTTTTCTTTTAAATGGTAAAAAGTACATGTAAAAGTAAATGTTTACATTTAATGAACAATCTATTTATAAAAGATGATAAACAACCCAGGATAGCTTAAAAAAGAAGTGCTATTTCAACATATGTCTCGTTAGACATGTCTTACAGATCACAGTGGATCTACAAAAGCAGGAAACATTCACAAATACATGATTTTAATCTTTATCATTTTTATAATTTGTCTGGATCTGGAAATAATTTAAATTTTCTCTACGCATTTTTATGTCTGTGCAATAATGCTGATACCTCACCAGAAAAGCAAATGCACTTTTCTGAAAAACATGGACCTCTTCACACGTTTGATAGACCTGAGTGTATTCAGCACATCATAGCGATTGTGTTCTTTAAATTTTTCTTTTTCATTTCGTTGCTTTTATCATGTTGTCTTAATGTTACATTTTTGTTCAACTGACATAGAATGGAAAAAAAAGGATTTGTTTGTAGCAAACCTCAAACTAAAATAGTATGCAAGTGTTTTGAGTGTGTCCAAAACCCCAATAAGTATTCTATCATATGGCTTCTACATACTATAAGCCTGTGCAACCATTTTACACTGCACAAGCAGAAATATCCCACTGTGCAAATCTCTTTGTTTTAAGTGATTCTGATGTAAGTAGTGCAAGTGAAAAAATACATATTACTGAGAAATGTGTTTCTAGATAGTATACACGTTGAGTCCAGAGAATGCGGTTTCAGGCGTGTTTCAGACACCGCTTTTGGTGTTTGGTTTGCATGTCTTTTTTGTGAACTATTTACTTTATTAGAGATACTTTATGTCATATTTGGAGAGTCTAAGTTTGCTAGAATTGTTAGCGCAGATAAACACCTTATGTATGAATGCATGGCTTGTATGCTAAAGTGCTCCTAGGGGGAGTAAGCTTAGGGGAACGCTATATAAATGCTAGTTCATTCTCTGTCTCAAATGTTAAATATGCTTTAACACCCACTTTTAGTTGACTTTAACTTAACTGTAATGACCTTGGTCTAGAAAGTAAGCAGATTATTAAATGTCCCGGACAACCCAGAAGACAAGAAGACGGATGATTACAATAAAATTATAGAACAAGGGCTGTGAGGCTGATTGGCAGGAAGAGAGTAGTGATGTTTAATTTTCAGATGAGGTGATTTTGACAGTGAGGGAAAATGGAAATTGATTAAAAGAGACCAGCGAGCAAAGCCTATATCATCAGGAGACCACAGAGACTGAAAATAAGGGACAGGTCTTCCTTACTGATCTTAAACACGGGCATCATGTTTTTAATTTAGAAGCTTAGATGTATTTTTACTTTCAGCTTACAAAAAAGCTGCTTCCTTTGAACTTCACTCACAGTTACACGGACTCTGATTTGAGTAATTCATATTGTAATGTTTCACAGATTATACATATACAGGGTTTCTACTAGTGTTGTGTTGCCCGTGTTTTTGTTTTAGTAACTTCTAACAAATTAACAGCCCTTATTTATAAAGAAGAGTCTTAAATAAATGTCTCTAAATGAGTGATTGCATTAATATGCCGGCTTTTCTGCTGAGGCTTTATTGCGCATCAGGGAGTTCATCAATTGATTAAATTGTTGTGTCTCGTATAGGAAGGTGAAAGTCAAGTCTGAGTGGAACACTGCACCTAATCAATGGCAAGCTAAATAAAGTATCAGCCTTTTACACAGTGACAACCCTGTGATGGAAATTCTTCGTCTTCCTGTGTGTCATCAGACTAATTGGCTTTGACCGGTAACCGCTTGATGAGGTCAACAGCAACTGATCGCCTGGAATGAGTAAAACCTTCATCTTAAAGATTTCTTGCTTCTACATATCTTGTCCCATGTCCCGGTTTTAGACCAGCCAGGACTATTACACATGTGTAGACAGATGAATCCTCATCCACTGCTACTGTATAAGGAATTTGTTTACTTTAAAAATGTCAGCCTACTTTGAATTCTTTATTTCCTCAGTTGTTTTAAGATTTTTTTTCCTAACCATAAGTATCTACTTCATTCCTGTTTAGGTTGTATTCTGGGTCCAAAGAGTCTATCAACATTTCACACAAAAGTCTTGAGGTTTTAATGCACTCATATAGAAATATACTCTCTGGTGTGTATTTGGAGCTTTAGATGGTTGTAACACATGCTGACATTTCCTGATTGCTGAAGAACGGGGGGCTGGGAATGAAACACCTCACCGTTTCAAGAAACCAAAGGGGGAAAGAAATGAATTTATTTACCTAATTTATGCACATTTTCATTTCAGCACACTGTACGAGTCTCTACTGCAGTTTGCGCTCATTTGTGGTCATATTAGTTTTCTCTTCTTTGCCTACACTGCAGTGAGCTCAGAGAGAGAGTTCATCCTGAAGAGGAAGCTTTCAATTTGCCTCACCTGTGGTCACAAGGTCTGGGTAGAGGCTGAAAGAATGGGGTTTGGGGTACTAGGGGTCAAAGTTGGTTTCCTCCATATAGGATATCTGGGCTCAGCTTTAGGTTAGGGTGAGGACTTTAGAGTCAAACTTCTGTTGCTTCATCTGATCAGGATGCCTCCTGGATGCCTTACTTTAAGGGTTCATATGACCAACTGGGAGGTGACCCTGGAGTGGATGCAGCACTCACTGGAGAGATTATATATCTGGATATATATATATATATATCTGCTTGGGAAATGGACCTCGGGCATATTCTCCTTGGGATACTGTCAATTCAACTGGAGATAGATGGATGTGTTTGAGTGGGAAGAGATGGAGTGGTGCATGTAACACAGTAGCAGAGTATAGATGGGCAGAAGAACATGTTAGCTTACTGTAAGTGAAACAAGAGCTTCCTGGCAGCAAATGTTAATTTGTCTAAAATCAGAGATGGAACGATATTGACCAAATCTAAATGTCTTTAAGTCTGAGGGCAGGGAAGCCCTTACTGGCTGTCTGGAACATAAACAGCTAGCTGCTAACATTGTAGCACAAACAAACACCGGGTTTAACCCTCACTTTCAAAACTTGGGAAGGAGATGCAATTATTAATTGCCCTATCATCTATCTAGGTTCAAAGCAGTTAACCAAACTAAACAGTAACATGTTACCTGTTCCTGCCACCTACACATTTAAGTTTAAAGGACGCTTCCATTATTAAAATGGAAATTAATGCATTTGAAGGTCTGTTCTGTGTCGTATTATTGTTATACAGCATTATGAGAAATGTGGAAACTGGTTTCAGTATATACAGAGTTAGTATCCTAGTAATGTATTGAAGTCAGCTTCTCGGTTGGCTGGTCCATCAGCCATCCAGTAACTGAGTTTACTGACATTAATGGACATTATTTGTCCCTAAAGGTTGGAGCTATGAGTTTTTAGTGACCTTAAATTTACTCAAAGACTAACAATTACGCTGATTCAAACTCATCTGTAGTAATTTGGATCCTGTATCAGTCTGTTGTGGTTAAAAGAGAGAGCTGAGAGTGAAAACGAAGCTGTTGATTAACTGGTTGAATACTCTTTCACATCGAAAGTGTATGGATTATTTAATTAAAATAGAAAATGAAAGCTAAAGCAGTGTATGCTAGAGCAGTTTCTTGATCCATACGTCATTCATCAAATCCAGTTCCACAATACCAAGATGGCCTTCACCAATAATGGCTATCATTATATCCTTAAACCAGGTAGCAAGACAATTAGTTAAATCTCTAAACAACAGTTGGATGGAGTATACTTAAATGTAAGATATGCTTTCAGATTTTTCAGTATTTTTTTTATTTTATTTTATTTTTGTTCAACATCATAGACTGTTTCTTTACTTTGGAGCTATCTGTTGACTTAGTTCTGTTGTGCTTGCATCTTTCTGAGTCTCCTGACTCTTTGGAAGTAGTACTTTGTAATACTGCTCCCTTTTAATCAAAACAATTTCAAATAGGTAAACATTCACATAGCAAAGATTCACCCTGTCTCCTCTCACACTATGATATTACTGTTGTCTGTTATGTTGCTGCACTGAGCAACAATGTGTGTGTGGGCACACTCCCTGCTCCTCTTAGATGTCTTAAACTTAATTTTTTTTTAATTTGACCACATAACTAACATGTGAGCCATGTATATGGTGGAACTTCCTTTCTGTAAATGTCACATTAGCTTAAACAAAGTAACTTTTTGGTATCACTTTAAATATAGAATAAGTCTGAAGCAAATGGAAATAGATTATTGTGAACGCTGCAGGTGAAAACCTACAGTCTGTTGGTAAAAACCCCAGAAAGAGTCTACGTCTAGCAACACCCTCAGACATTCATACAATGAATTTCTATCTCAATCTTCAGCTCTTGTGCATAAACTCACTTTTCAACAAAATAAAAATTATGGAAATAATTTTGGAAAATAAGTGGGAAGATGTGCATGCTGTGATGTGGGGTGGCGGGGCCGGGGGGTGGGGAGCAGATTTTGCTGTCAAAAACAACAAATGATAACATGTGTACCAATCTCACTGATAGAAGTAGCAAACAGCTTCCTTTATTGTCATGATGATCACTTGTAACATTGTAAAGGCAGTGCTAAAATCATCAGTGAAACTGCCTGAGGGAGGATGTGAACTTGGAGTTAGGGGACTCTGCCATTTTAAAGAAATCATAACAACATTACCTGATTTCAATTTAACCAATCTAACCTTCAGGGTGGTGCTGCTGCTGTTTCAAGAGACTACCAGTTGCAACAGCTGTTTGGCTACTGGAGCATGCTTATTCTATTATTTAACATTTATTTGGTGGCACACCTCGAGTCTTAACATAGGATTCTACTGTAACATCCTGAAAAACATGCAATGGAAACTAGATGAACTGCACTTCATACCAGCTTTCCATCATGCTGTGCATGAAATTGAAAGTTCTCTCGCCAAACATATAAAATGTTCCATTACCATCCACCCTTCTCACCAGATTTGTCACCCTGTTCCTTTCCTGAAATTATTAAAAATAATAATGATAATAAATAATTAAGAGCTGTTTAACATATCAGAGGAAATCCAGCACTTATTACAGACTCAAAAGTGCATGGTGATAGAACAGGACTTGAACAGGACTAAAATTAGCCCAGATGTGATGACCTTAAAGAAACGATCAAATTCAAATCAGTTAAGGTTTCTGATTGTTATAGTTGGAGTCCTGGTACTTCATGACATCACCTCATACAAGCAGGGTTTTTACTGCATAGAAAAATTGGTTTGCATAGTATGGTTTGAGCCAGGAAAACCAGTATAAGTCACTGTGACAGTGAGGTGTGGTTTCCTGGCTTTGCTGTAGATGTGGAGGTGTGTGGTTTGGGAGCAGTGCCAGCTGAGAAGGGTGTCTTTTCAGCTAATATTGCTCTCTTCTTATATAGTAGGTACAGAGATGGAGGCAGAGACACAACTGAGGGCTGCGTGCATTCACGAACAGTCAATGCTCCATGGCCGGGCATATTAAGTGGAGTAAGGATAAACTGTGTATAGAAAATTTTGATAATAAAGAATTAAGTGTGCAAATAACAAACTCACGCTCATCCTTACTGAGGTGAACCCATAATGGAGGGAGCCACTACGACAGCCACCATCATCTTATAACATTTCCCTCTATGCCTAAGAGCTGCTGGTGCTAAATATCACGCTAGCATAGCTTTCTGTAAATGTGCTGTCATGTCTTACTGTAGCTCTAAAAAGGTACATCTGTGAATGACACAAAAGTAATTGCTTGACCATTTTGGCACTGTTACATAATCGATATCTGCAAAGGTTTGGGGTGTATATGAGGAAAGAAAAGTATGTGTAAGAGATGCCAAAGCATGCACACAATTTGTAGCCAGAGAGGAAGAAAAATTAGCGTAGATATCATCTAGCTTGCTGTGCATGTTTATCACAACAGATGCTCTTTTTTTTTTTTTTTTTATGAAATTGAACCCAAAGATTTATCTTGCCATATGGCTGTTAGTCAAATGTTTAGACATATCTGCTGCTCTTTTCCCTGCTGGCATGTCCCCCTCTGTGATCCACCTAGGAAAAAAACCCCTTTAAAATCCTAGGAAGTGCTCTGACCTCAGGATTCATCTTATTAAGCCATTAACTAAGACATTCTTTAGGATGGATTACAGGTCAACTAATCAGCAGAGACCGACTTATTTTGATGAGACTTATAGAGATAGTTTGTCTAAATATCTCAGATGTCAGCTTAAGAAATATGGATGAACCTGCTAAATTGAGATATGGTACATTCATCCATTCTTTCTTAGCTGTTTGAAATAAATACCATGCAGTGGTCAGGTAGAAACAGTAAGCATGTGCAAAGAAGGCCAAAATGTGGGGCTTAACTACATTAAATACAATTCACTAGCAGGGACTACATCGTTGATTAGATTGAAAGAGAAAGACGGAATAAAAACAGATCTGGGACTGAGACGGCAAAAATGACAACAGTCAGTCTGCACTGCAGGAAGGCATATGTAGGCATAAAACCAGAAGGAAAATGTATGAGGTGTGGTCCCGCTTCTGAAATTCAGATAAATTACCTCCAATTCTATAGCGCTTTGCAGATCTGCACATTTTAACTACACCTTAACTTTTTGGGCATTTAAAGAACAACTTTATACTATGAAAATCAGGGAACTGTTATTATCATAATGTTAGATTTTCCCTTTCTGGCATTTCTGCCCTTCAATTTCCTGAGTAGCAAATTCTTCTTTGGTCTTATCATTAGCTGAGCTCTGCTGCCTAAAGTCACTGATAGAAAAAAAAAACTTCACTGTGTCAATGTTAATGTTGGATACCTCAGTGTGACACTCTCCTTGGTGATTCTGGTGCTTCCTTCTGCCCCAGGCAATGAGTACAGGAGCTTTGTCTGAGGGGCAAAAATGCACAGGCATCATTTCACAGAATGCATTTAGTCAATTTCATAAAGTTGAGATCATTAAATCAAACACAGCCCCCCCCCAGCTGCAGAGGATTGCAGTATTACATCCATTTGGTAGGTCACTGGTGTGTTTAACTTAAATCTGTCTGGCTCAGTTTAATCTTTTGTTACTCAAGGGCTTGTTGTATCTCTGTATACTGTAACTGTAAACGAGCCATTTAATCTTTGTGTTTAATGTAGGATGTGGGTATTTGTGCGTTATGACAGATGCTGAGCTGAAATTTTAAGTACAATTTAGTTTTATGCTTTGTGGGCTCAAGTAAATTCAGAAGAGAAGTTTAAATGAGATCTGTTTCTCTGCAACCACCTGTCCATGTGCATGCTGCTCATTGGGGTCAGCATCATGTTAACAACACAACTATTGCTACTCCTACTAACCATGACTGGGTCACTTCCAACAAATCTGAAATCAAGTCATGACAGGATTAATCTACTGAGCTAAGCTAGGTTTTTGTTTTTCAACCTGCATGTTTTCATTTTTCATTTTTAATACTTTTTTTGGACCAGAACAGAATTTCAATTGTAAAAACATCTTTTCGAATCCTTGGGAACGACCTTGATTTCTCCATTGATAGATAGAAATTGTGTTCTAGTCTTTGCCTAAGCCACAAATATAACAACAGATTCTGATTAAAGTGAGAACACAAACAGTTGTACTTTTGATTTCTTTATTAATCTTATTTCTTTTAATGCTTTTCATCACTGTGACGGCTTCTCTCACTGTGCTTGTTCCTTCCCAGTGGTGATGTAGGATCTGATGGGTCTAAACAAGGCACCCATTCAACTAGCATTCATCACCATTATGTTAAAAATATTCTGACACCCCAAGAACAAAAGTCCTATAAAATGAGAAGTAAAACATTTTTGTGACCACACCAGAGACGACTATGGTTATTTTAACAATCCCCAAGAAAAAGTATTGTGAAGTGTTAATGCTAATAAAACTAATGTCTACATTGTTTCAACCTGGCAATTATACTGCAGAGATGACTGCTTATGTCCCAACTCTGAGTCTTGGCCACTTGCATTTAACTGGGTCTTGTGACGGGTCATGTGACAGCCATGTAACTTAACTAATTTAGGCTGCTCTGCAGGCTAAATTAACTAATGTTTAATGTCAGAGGAAAGCAAAAGAATGATGCGATGCTTTTTGAAATATCCTTGAAACATTTCTCCCCCACATTTTAAGCTAAATTAGATGCATTTAGTTATTTAGCAATATATTTATTTGCTATTATTTTCTTCCCTCATATCTAGGGATGGGTACCGGTATCCGGTGCCATGATGGCACCGGTTCTGACATAAACGGTAGTAACCAGACCGAAAAGCAGCGCACATTTCGGTGCTTTTTTTTCCTGAGCTGTGATACACTTTAGATTCTAGCCAATCATTTTACGTTTCCGAGGATAGTAGGCGGGCCCAGGTACGTACGTTCTTTTAGAGCAGAGCTACAGATTAAAAATGCCCAAGGCGAAGCGGTCAAAAGTCTGGCTGTACTTCACAGCAAAAGATGCAAACTCAGCAGCCTGCAACAAGTGCTTTAAGGTGATACTGTGATACTGTGCAAAGGAGGTAACACCTCGAATCTGATGAAACACCTGGCGACGCATAGCATTTTTTTTAAAAGCCGAGAAATGCGCCGTATTTGATAGCTTGCTGCGAGACCTCACACCGAGCGCATCTACTGCGGGTGTTAACAAGCTGTGATTTAAAATTGATTAAAACAAGACTAATTAACTATATCCTAATTACAAACATAACGAAACAAACAAACGAAAAACGGATATTAAAATGCAAAACTAGATAAAATAGAAGAGTAGATAAAAGTCAGTAATGTTAAATGTAAGTTTGTGAAAGTGGTTAAGCTTAAAAGTGTTGGATTTGGGTAGCTTTATTCAATGTGCAGCTGAGTAGACAGGTGAGTTTAGACCTGGATTTTTAAATGAATATCTTGAGTGTTTTCAGTCTGTAATCTGATTGTGCTTTGCTGGGAGTTTGTTCCAGAATAAGAGCATAAAAGCTGATGGCTTCTCCGTGGTCTGGTTCTTGGGACTCTGGGAACTGATAAAGACGGATCCAGATGACCTGAGAGGATCTGTGAAGGTTCATACTGGGTCAGGAGGTCACTGATGTATTTTGGTCCTAAACCATTCAGAGCTTTATAGGACCAGCATCAGAACTTTAAAGTCTATCCTCTGACGGACAGGCAGCCAGTGTAAAGACCTCAGAGCTGGACTGATGTGGTCCACTTTTTTGGTCTTGTAGACGACACAGACTGGAGCTGAGTTGTCGCATAGTGACGTAAATGTGTTTAATAAGTCTAAAAGATGCTAAAGCCTAGAAATGCGCCGTATTTGATAGCTTGCTGCGAGACCTCACACCGAGCACATCTACTGCGGGTGGGTTGCCTGTTATCGGACCCGGAGTTAGCAACATCCCCCAAAACCCGAAGAGGAGAGTCCTGGCCCCTAGCCCTGCCAGTGTAGCAGAAATGATGACGGATGATGATGGCAGCAGCAGCCGTTCTTCTCTGCGTGAGTAGCTTAATGTTGTTCGTGTGTAATTTACGTTGAGTAGGCTAACCACGTTATTAAATTAATGCATGTAAGGTGAACTAGCAAACACATCATAGCTTACATGCGGCTGTCTTCTTGTTTGATGGCAGATACTCCCTTCACCCTGGCCAAAAAGGCTAAAATGACCAAAGAAAAAGTGGAAAACAGCTATAGAGTGGACAAGTTGTCTTATTTTAAGACGGTTGAGCGTTTAGCGCACCGTTAACAAGTGGTTTTCTTGGTTCCTGAGTTAACTATGAGTTTGGCAGTTGTTTTCCATTGTTTAAGCACTGCTTCCAGCCAAGAGTGATACCATATATGCCCCATAGCTGCAGAAAAGGCTAACATTGTTATCTTTTTACAAAAAACAGCTGAACATGAGAGGTTTTTGGACCAATTTTGTGTTCTCCATTCTTTAAGCACCGGTTCGAGCACCGTTTGAGCACCGGCACCGTTTCAAAAGTACCGGTTTGGCACCGGTATCGGATAAAACTTAAACGATACCCATCCCTACTCATATCTGTGTTCCTTTTTTTTTTATCCTCTCTCTCATTTTTTTCTCACGTTTTTTCCTCCCAGAAGAATAACTCCACGTCATTTCCATTGTGTGGCTTTCTTTGTTGCCGTTATGTTTGTTTTTAACTAAATCATGCTTGTCACTTGCAACAGAAGAGCATAGAGTCAAGTTGGGCCCCCTTAGGGCGGTCAGCTCTCTCCTCCTGTTATTTCAGCCCTCCGGGCCCCCTTGCTGGCCTGGTTCCCTAGGCAGATGGCTGGCCAGCAAGTGGTACCTCTGCCGAAGCCTCACCAGAAATAATCTCAGTGGAAGGTTGACTGTCAAGAAGCCAGTCTTAAGGAAAAGAAACAGGCTGAAGTATGCCAATTTGAACAGGCCCTGGACTGAAAATCAGTGGCAGCAGCTCTTATTGAGAATACAAATTTGAAATGTATGTTTCAAATCCTCATCATTAAATACAAAGGAGGTCAGTAGAGAGTGACATCAGTGAGTGTTTATAGCCATCTGTAAAACACGGTGGAGGCTATGTCATGATTTGATGCTGCCTTTCAGCGAGTGGTCACAGGGATCTGGAATTTTGATCCACCTTGCAATACTATTTGGAAAACATCTGATTGTCAGCCACTTATCTCTTAAACATGACGATGATCCCAAACACACTGCCAACGCAGCAAAAGCATCCCTGGATAGAAAAAACACACAGTGGAACACTGTCAGTCATAGACTGACCTCCTCAGAGCACAGACCTCAGCTTTTTTGAAGTACTGTGTGATCATCTTGAGAGAGATTAGAACAAAGACCAGCCAAAATCCAAAGAAAAGCTTGAATGTCCTTCAGGAAGCCCAAAGAACAATTCCTGGAGCCTGCTTAGAGGCTTAATCACATCAGAGTCCAGGCCTAAAAGAGTTACGGTTGTGTTAGAGAAGGTTGTCATATCAAATACTTCAAGCTTGTTACAATTGTACCAAGTCTGTTTTTGCCTTTATATAGTGTATATCTGTGTATGTTTGCATATGTTTCAATAAATTGCTTCACTTAGTTCCTATTTTCATAGCTCTTTCTCAAAGAACTGAGGGGTCTCTCAAGACTTCTGCAGTGACGCTTGTATTGTATACCTTAGCAGCATATATATATATATATGTATATATATATAGGTGGGCGATATGAGATTTTTTCATATATGTATTATATGTTATATGTGTGTGGTGTGTGTGTGGTGTGTATGTATGTGTGTGTGTGTGTTTGTTTGTGTGTGTGTGTGGTGTGTATATATGTGTGTATATATGTGTGTATATGTATGTGTAGATAGAGATATTTTGTTTGTTTTCATTTTTTTTTCTCACAGTAGTCACATAAACATTGATTTTAGCAAGTTGTTGCTTTGACCCTTTGCTCTTATTCAGGACTGCGTGATCTGTACATGAGTAGGAGGAGGCCTGAATTTCTTCCTGCAGACAGTTTGTCTTATTGTAGATCATTGACCACTGAGGTCTTTGGAGGAAAGTTGTCATGACCCAGGCATGGTTAACTAAAGAAGAGAAGGCTTTGCCACTGGAAAGGACACCTCTTCAAGCTGGTCAGGTCTCCTTAATTAGAACACATGATCTAGCTTTTGGAAAAGCACAAATGTAATTCTGGTCACAATCAATGAAGTTTCATATCTTATTTTCACAACAATGACATGGCTTTAAGTAGTGTCAGCTCTAGCTGATTTGCTGAACAGATGTCTTACTGAGCATATTGTATTGGAAAGTTTGCTTAAAAGGTCACACAGATGGGTGAATAATCTACCGAAGGAAGCAAAGGCCAGGAAACCAACAAAGGAAATACAATAAACCAACTGAAACTCTGAATCTAACTTTACGTAGAACGATGTCTTTATCTACAGTGCTGAACGTGTCCTTTTGTGGTACTGAAGCAAAAATTTGATGTAATATTAGCAGTCACTTGCTGCTACTTATTGTTATTGTCGCTGCTGCTTATATAGGATTGCAGCTGACGGGTAGGAGTCTCAGCTCAACCACAGGGAATTATTATTCTCCCAGTCTGTTTTTATCCCTGGTGGGAGTGACAATATCAAAACACAAGTGCCAAAGCAGCTATGTAGACATTACTCATTAACATAAACCATTCAAAATGTTCATAATATCAGGCACAAAGACATAAATGGAGCTTAGTGTTTGTTCAGGCAGTCAACAAATCCCAGCAGATCAGGCGATCACAATGCCAGCCTCATCAGCTGATGGCTCAGCTGTCTATACATCCAATTGATTAATCTCATCTAAGGTGCTCTTTTTAAGCTTCTTTGGCCTGTCCACATCAGCTGCACATTTGCTTTGCGTCCCGCCTCACCTCAACTAAATTAAAAGGTCTGTTGCCACTGATGCCTGTTGCTGCCAAATATAAACTTTTATAAAAATGAATACCAGATTTGACTGAATTAATTTTCTACCAAACAAAACAGAAACAAAAATTCTTGCTTTTCCAATAAAATAATCAGCACAATTAGTTAGTTTCAATTACTTTAAATTTGAAAAGAAATATAAGTGTATTCAGCTTCTAATGCTGGCAATAGACTGTGGTGCAGCTTACTGAGCTGGTTTGCAATAATAACTTCACAGAAAGACTTTTTGTTATTGTGTTTCATTATTGCGTTTCCACTCAGAGCTGCTAAAACAAAGCTGAGAGTGTTCAAGTTCACATCCCAGAGCTCGTTTCTGTCTTTCAGTCGGTGATGTAAACTGATCTCATTGTGTCACAAGTGGTGCACTCATGCCTTGTGCCACATAATGCATCATGGTTATGAATTTCAGAGTTAACCGTATTCTGACAATTCAAAGTGTTCTTACATTGTGTCCCGTCTCCGCTTCCTGAGTCATCCTCTCCAGGCCCAGCTTTAAGGGAGCCCTAGCCTTGCTGCAGTGTTTGACATAAGCCTTGATGTCACTGTCACTGTCCTCTGCTTTGTGAGTCATGCTATCACCCACACAAAATCTACCCTGGACTGGAGTAGATAATAATAAAAATAATGAGATGAATCTTTGTGTAGTTTCTTAAATCGGTATACGTGATTGTCAGTTGTCCTTGTGAGATAAACTTTGGTGTAACAAACCACAGACTCTGTCTTTGTCTGCTCGATGACATCAGTTGCTATTTTGGGCATCGCTGTCTTTTTTTCCTTTTTTCTATACTTGACGTAATCATGTTTGGACAAGAGGGTGAAATTGGGAAGTTATCAGCTAACGCTAGCTCGATAAGCCAGGTGAATTGGTAATTTGCGGTGGTAATTCAATGGTAATACAAAATTTAATTTGAATTGACACCAATAATTAAAACAAAATGTAAATATCCAGTTCTTATAAACCACAGTGAGTACTTGAGCAACATTAGGTGAAAGGCACCAAATGATAAAATTGAGTTCATATTAACATATAGCAGTGCAGAGCCCGCGGGCACGTCACTGCAACCCCCTCTGGCTCCGTGGCTGCTGGGTGACCTCTCGCTTGGGGCTCTCCTTCAGCTCTTCCCAGTAGGGTGGCACGGTTGCCCCCCTGGTGGTCCTCCTTGGGTCCTTGTATTCTGGGGCCTCTGGATGTCTGGGGCCTGGATCTCCTCCATACCTGCTTCATTCCCTGGGGAATGGGGCTATGGCTCCCCACACTCCCTAGCTGATCGTTACATGGAGAAACCTTTTGAATACAAGCGTGCTGATCCACACAGGTGTACACACGGGTGTTCACAGACACAAACTTCACCTTTCTTGGCTGCTACCTCAAAGCACATTGTGCGCTGTCGATCTTGCATACTGCACAATAACATGTAATATTGACTACTGTTCTCTGTAGCTAGTTTATTGTGATTGGTGTGTATTTATTTGTTGCTCTTTTTTATTTGTTTTCTCTTCTGTTTTTTTTATCCCATACAGGTGATCCAGGTGTTTTGTTTGTTTTTTTCTTTTTTTCTTCCCCCCTTTCTCACCTCTCTTCTCCCCTCTTTTTCTTTCTCTCCCTCTCTTTCTTTCATTCTTTCTCCCTGTCCTATCCCCCAGTCATGTCTGTCCCGAAAATAAAATAAATACATAATTATAATGAAGTGTGTGTGTATATATATATATATATATATATATATATAAATAACCCAGCACGCCCCTGCGGGCGGTTTATCCTTCAAGCTCGGGTCCTCTACCAGAGGCCTGGGAGCTTGAGGGTCCTGCGCAGTATCTTAGCTGTTCCCAGGACTGCGCTCTTCTGGACAGAGATCTCCGATGTTGTTCCCGGGATCTGCTGGAGCCACTCGCCTAGCTTGGGAGTCACCGCACCTAGTGCTCCGATTACCACGGGGACCACCGTTACCTTCACCCTCCACATCCTCTCGAGCTCTTCTCTGAGCCCTTGGTATTTCTCCAGCTTCTCGTGTTCCTTCTTCTGATATTGCTGTCATTCGGAACCGCTACATCGATCACTACGGCCGTCTTCTTCTGTTTGTCTACCACCACTATGTCCGGTTGGTTAGCCACCACCATTTTGTCCGTCTCACAGGCATCTATAGCCCACATTTATTACACTAATAGTCTGTCATACTTGAGCCTCTTGTTATTTATTTATATTTTGCTAGGAAAATCTAGTAAAATTAAAAAAAATGTGCAAAAACACATGACAACATACTATATAAGACAAAAACAGAGTTTGTTCATTTTGAAAAAGTTTGAAAAACAATATTTGGTATGGTCACCTTTATTCTCTAACACAGCGTGAACTTGGACTTTCAGGCTGTGTAGGAGGCACACTTTCTTGTAATTTTTAAGCAGGCTTCAGGAATAGCTCCCCAGACTTCTTGAAGGACATTCAAAGCTCTTCTTCTTAAGAGTTTGGCTGCTTTTTATTCCATTCTCTGTCAAGATGATTCCACACTCATTCAATAATGTTGAGACTTGTGTTTTGGGGAGGTAAATCCATGGTAGGTATGTGCAGATATGCAATGAACTTTGGTGTATGCCAAAGTGTTTGGGTAATGGCTCTTTGGGAATCATCTTGTTGATCAAACTGTGTTGTCTGTGCAAATAACAAATTACATGCTTTGCGTCAGGCTGTAATAAAGTGTCTAAAGATACAAATACGTTCATACCCTGGTTCATCCAGTGTGCATCCAGTCATAGGTCTGTGTTAAGTGATTTAAAAAAAATACTGGAAAGACTGGGCTGAAAATGAATGAAAAAGCAGCCAATGTTCAAAAAAAGACAAAGACAAAGCCTGGAAAACTATTGCTCTACACCATTTTAAAACATTACAAAAGTGTCTGGCTCCTTGGAAGCAAAACATGCTGGGTGGATCTTTTTTTTGGTGGTAGTTTGGTTTTTTTTTTGTTTTTTGTGTGGGCTTTAACGTTATGCACTTCCCTTAACTTTGAAATCCCTGCCTGGTAGTGTTTTTTAGTTCAACTAAATGCTTAATAATGCATTGAATAGCCTTAAGTAAATTTAAATGGGTGAGTTACATAAAAATTACACCCCCCCCCCAGACACACACACAGATGTTTTTTATGGGAAAATTAGCTTTAGAGGCCAAAATCCTTTTTTTTTTTTAATCAGTCTGTGCACATTTCAGACCAATGTTTAAGATGGTTTCTTAGTCGATACATGATCAATTAATAAGTTCATGAATAAATATTATTAATATTGAGTCTGATCTTCTAGATAGCAAGCAATCCAAACACACATATCTGCAAACATTGTGGCATGTTTACCACCACCATTATCTGATGATCAGCTAATGACAACGTCAGTATGCAAACATAAACATAAAACTAACCAATAAAATCAAATAACAAATAAAATGGAAAAACTAACCAAAAACATATAAAATATTTAATATTACACACACCCCACTCAATCCAAGACAAACAAATCAAACCAAACAAGTGGCAAACATCTGATATCTAACTGTTTGCAGGTAATATAAGCGTGCATGCAGTATTTATCTCTAGTGTTATTCGACCTGTAATTGTCAGAAAATGCAAAAACATTATCAGAAATTTAATTAACTACCCAACATATCTATTCAGAAACATAAGGTTTTTAAACATTGTTTGCTGTAATTCAGGATATTAGGGAAAATATAAAATATAAAGTAAAACTCATTCTGCACATCAATGATAGTTATTTTTTTCTTTTTAAGGAAAGAAATTTTGGACTAATTGTGATATAAAACCTGTCAACTTTGAGAAATATGACAAATGTTTTTACCATTTGCTCCTCCAAAAAGAGTTATGTGGGACAGTTATTTAACACTATTGAATATGACGAGGCACTTAGCAAACTGATACAGTAATATAACCACTACAACCTGTCAACTAATTGATTGGATATGTGAAGGAAATCTCCTGGTATTTATAAATAAACAGCTCTTAATTATAAACTCTCGCTACCAAATGAGTGATTCCAGTCAGTCCAAGTCACCAGTGTTGGTCACGTTACTTGAAAAAAGTAATTAGTAACTAATTACTTCTCCAAAAAAGCAATCCTGACAAGATGGATCCTAAAACCGTTTGGATTGCTGCAGACTTTCTTGTTGTGATCAGCCTCATTTGTCTCCTTCTTCAGGCAATAAACTGTTCTGACTCAAATACAACTCAGATAAGAAGATTAAATGGCTGACCAGCTCTGAATACTTGCTTAGCACAGCATTATAGGCATGTTTCAGTGTCAGCGAAAACACAGAGATTAGCACTAATAACTATACTTATAGAAAGTCCATTTTCTCTGCCCTTCGGTTTGTACTCAGTTGGAGGCTGTTTTCCCAACTCTGCAAGATGCTGACTGAGAGGATGAAACCCCATTGATAGACAGGACAATTCTGTAATGCAGGAATACTTATTTGCATAACCTAGATAATTTTTTGTTGGCATATAAATGTATTCTGTTTGTGGATGTAAACAAACCCAAATTCCCCATAATAATGCTCTAATTTCATGCTACACAGCTGAGGTGTATTAAAACCAGTAACCTTTAAGCACTCCAGCCTGAAAATCAGCTTTAATCATCTAAAACGCTTACTTATTTTAGAAAAATGTCACTAGGTGATATTAATATCTTTAATATTACCTCATGGCATTTTGGATATTAAATATCTCCAAGACAACGAAGACTCAGATGTATTACCTTTTATCTTCAGAGAAGTGGGCGGGGGGGGGGCTTTTTACAAATAGAGTAATCAACCTATTTTAAAACAAACACATATTCAAGCTTTAACTTTTAAATCTATTGCCTTTGTTTTTCATTTTTATCATTCATTAAAATGTTAACAGTTAGAACTGATGGTTTGATCAAAGCCACCTTTGTACTGTTAGATTTTTCCAAATATTGGATTGTAGCACCCAGTAATGTTATTATTTCTTGAAAAATGTAATTAAATCTGTGCATAATTTGATTAAAATCTATGCACAGCTAAAATTTAATATCTTGATCAATAATTAAATGAAACTATGTTGATTGATATCCTAATAAGATTTTCTGGTATTAAAATTTTGCCCCAGCTCATGGCAACAGCAGAATTCAGTCTATTCCTCCGTTACTGTGTTTTTTAAAATCTGTGTTATTGTCTCAGTAAGTGCTTAGTGGCTACCAGTTACACTCAGCGCCCTCTCTATTTGGTTACCTGTTTAACTCCTCGTTAATGCAACCATCTAATCAGCCAGTCAAATCAATGCATTAAGGTATTTAAACATTGTATCAATGACCTGCTGAAGTTAATATCAGAATGATAAGTGACTCTGAATTGGACATGGTTGGAACCAGAATGGATGATCTGAGTATTAGAGAAACCTCTGATCTACTGGTTTCCACACAAAGATCTTTATTTTATATAGAGAAAGATCAGAAAAAAATATCCAGAGGGAAGCGAATCTCTGGGTGAAAAATCGCTTTGTTCATGCCAAAGGAGAATGGGCCGATTGCTTTACGGTGATAGGAAGGCAGCAGTAACTCAAATAACCCCTTGTTACCACCAAGGTATCTGTAAGAGCATCTCTGAGCACACAACCAGTTGAACACCACACCAGGTGCCACTCTCATCATCTAAGAACTGGAAACTGACACTACAGAGGCTTCATACAGAATCACCTAAACTGAATAAGAGAAAACTGAAAAACGTTTGCCTGATCTACTGAGTCTAGATTTTTTCAGATGGTAGGGTCCAAATTTGGAGTAAACAAGGTGAAAGCATGGATCCTTTCTGCCTGTTATGGCCTCTATTTGTATAGCGCTTTGTCTTATGAACACAACATCAGGCTGCTGGTGGTGTAATGGTCTAGAGTAGCGGCCCCCAACCTTTTTTGCGCCACGGACAGCTTTAATGTCAGACAATATTTTCACGGACCAGCCTTTAAGGTGTCGCAGATAAACACAACAAAATAAAATGATACGACCAAGACAAAAACTGTGGTATTTTGTAAATATAATAATAAATGCAAATTCACTGTGTAATTGTGTAACTTTATTAGCAGCGTCCTCCTAAAATACGCCAACAACATTGAGAGTAACATCATGCTCTCTGGTCGCTATGGTAGCGTGAAAATATTTCTTTCAAAATAAGACACACAACTACAACACGGGAAAAGACCCAGGGAAACAGAGTTAACGATAAAAACCCTGAAAACCATACATTTCACACCCGAGCCTCAACTCTCGTGGCCCGGTACCAAACGACTCACGGACCGGTACCGGTCGGTTGGGGACCTAACAAAAAAGTTTAAAAAGTACTGCTTTAATTTATAATCCCAAATAGTAATTGATTTTCATTTCTAAATCTGTTATTTTCCAGTTAGTTTTCACTTTTATTTTGTTTATAATTGACTTTAATGTCAGCTTGTGATCTGAGTTTAATCTTTACTTTTGGAAAGTTTCACTTTAGTTTCAGCATCATTTTTAGTCTGTTTGATTGAAGCTATTTTAATGAAGCTCTGACAGCTTAATTTTCCATTTAATATAAGGTACTTTAAAGGTTTTAGTTAAATTGCACTGTGGTGTCTCACAATTTTGAACTACTCTGTAGACATGTATGCACACATTCCTGTATGATATATCTGATTACTGAAGAAAGATAAAAAAAAAAGTCTGATCCTCAAAACAAGTTGACGAGGGTCCATCAAGCATTTGTACCGACGGGGGTCTGTAACCTGATGATGTCATACTGTTATGAAAATCCTCATCTTGTACTTCACCCTGATTCCCAAATAACCTGCTGCATGGACTCCTCGATAATGATTTTTCACTACCAGAAGTGCAAAAATATTTTTTTTGGTGCATTGTTTTTGATAAATCAATTTTAATAGTTGTAATCTCTTGCTGAGTGATTTTATTTTCTCTGCCATTATCTCAATCATCTCCTCTCTTCTCCACGTATACCTGCTGCTTGTCAAATTGCAGCAAGGGGCAGGCTGAGTTTCCACAATTAAAAAACATATTTATCTCCTCAGAGAATAAATTATACCTGCAATTAAATCATAAAAGAAAACACCTATAAAGAAATGTGTTACACGTGTTTTTTTTTTTTTCAAATTTATATCGCATGCAGTAAGCCTTATATTGCAAATAAATATAATCACCCACCTGCACACGTGGCCTCAGTGCTGATGCTTTCTTTTCAGTGCTTTCTCTTAGGAAAACCTCAAATCCTGATAAGGAAACGGTGTTGAGACAAATACTGTAGGAATAATTAAACATAACTTTAAGAAACACTGAGTTAATGGTGAATTAACAGCAGATTGAACAATACAGCTTGAATAAGGTAGTCTGTTGTAGAAAAGTATTGTGTGATCTGAGAGTAATGCACATTTTGCCAAATTATTTCCATATGTGGATTAGAAGTAATTATTTTATGGATTTATATCAATTATTATAATTATAATTTATATACATTGATATAAATAAATGATAACTTATAAATACATTTAATATTGAGTTTAAGATAAAAGAACCACTATATAAAAAAAAAATGCAGTGTGCACCTGTCACGTCAGGAGCACCTCATGCAAAAATCTGCCACATTAAGCCTACGGATGGCCATAAACATGCACACAAGTGATTTTTGTATGTGGGTGTACATTATATAAATATACCGTGTCAATATATTTAATTTCAGATGCAGGCACAGTAACATGTGTACAGAATAAGCTGCTTTATATGGGAACCAAATATGCTCATTTCTAATTCCATATATTTATTTTTGGACTCTTCAAGATTAGATTATATGGTTCCCCTTTTTTGAAAAATCTTTATTTATCTCACACTGGACCCTCAGCACCTTAGTTCATCTTCTGACTAAAACAAGCATGTTTAGTGCCTCTCTCTTTAAACCAACATTATCCTGATTGGCTCATGGTGATTACTTACATTTTAAGCTTTGGTTTAATGTGAATGTCCACCATATATTATTATACATATGTTAGAAAATAAGGAAAATTATTATAGGTCTCCTTTGATTCCATGTGCCCTTCTTATCTAGAAAAACAGGTTTATGCAGAACAAATTGTCTAATATTATTTTGATTATCTAAGTTATTTCAATTATTTTACAGTTATAAGAACCGGATGGTGCAATTTGTCCATAATACCTGACAAGATGATAGGAATAAAAAAAGGCTTCATCAAAAAATTACTCAAGCAGTGGTTAGTTCTTTAGATGACACTAGAACATATGATAACAGCCTTGAGTGAAGAAATTATGACAAAAATACCTCATCTAACTGAAAGGTGAATTATTGTGAATGCTGGATTTTTTCATAATGGCTTCAGTCTCTTACTCATGCAGTTCTGTTATTGCTTCTCATTTTGCCTTCTCATTTTGCTTTGGAAGAACATTAAAGTACACCATGTGCGCTCTGTTTTTGTTTTAAAGGGACATTCTGTCAAAAATTTATCTTTTTGGTATTGAAAACTCAGTATGTTTAGAAAAAAGCAACGTTTTATGCTCTTTGTTTTTTTTTTTTTTTAAAAAGATATATTTTGGGTCAGTTTCAAAATTTATATGTCAAAACAAATAATTACAAATGTCTCATAATAAACGTGCCTCAAACAGCATAATTCCTCACTGTTCATCTGTCTTTTCATTATTTCCAAAAACTAATTGTTCAGTTAGATCTGCCCATTCCCATTCCTGGGGTGTCCAATGCTGTTTTATCAAAGCAGGTGGTGTGTCTCAGTTACATGAAAGGGTACTGCCATCAAAGGTACATGATGCACCACATTAATAGCATCTGTGAGACAGCGCTGTCACTGCCAACATTTTCAGTACAGGGTTACTGATGTAAATGAGGCATGCTTTAACCTAAACCACCTTCTTTCCATTAATCTAACCAGGTAGTTTTTAGAAAACAAACCTAATCAGGTGGTCTTCAGTGTCTAGTCTAACAAAGAACCTCTTAGTTTCAGAACCTAATCAGTTAAGGTCCAGTGCTAAAGAGGAAGCAAACGAAGTGAAAATCAAATTAATCCGTGACTGCTTAAAAAGCAAACAAAAAGCTTAAATAATTCTATATTTATAAAAGTATAATGTAAGTCAGGGGTGGGCAATTCCAGGCCCCGACGGCCAGTGTTCTGCAGGTTTTAGATCTCACCTTGGGTCAACACACCTGAATCACGTGATTAGTTCGTTACCAGGCCTCTGGAGAACTTCAGGACATGTTGAGGAGCTAATTTAACCATTTAAATCAGCTGTGTTGGTTCAAGGACACATCTAAAACCTGCAGGGACACCGGCCCTTAGGGCCTGGAATTGCCCACCCCTGATGTAAGTCAATGTGAGATTGTTTTTTACCTATATTATCATTTGTAATGGATAATATATATATAAAACATCATGTCTTGATGCAAGATAGATCATCCAGGAAGGTTGAGTTCCAGATTTGGTGAGTATTGTATTTGCTAACTAAGCTAACTAGCATTAGCTGATAAATCCACTCTCGTATTGAAACTTTGGCCCAAAAAACTAATATGGCAGCTGTCAAAACATTCCAACATGTTACCTACATGTTGGAATGTTTTGGCAGCTGCCATATTGCTGAATAATTACTACTGTGTACTTGCACATTATTACTTTTGACCCCAACACTGATCACAACAAAGAGGGGAAATACCTCCATGCACAAACATTTGACCACACAGCATGCAATTAATTTGCAGAAATGTAATGTCTTTGATATGCTGCAAAGTCTTCGTGATGACTCGTAAAGGGGAGCCAATGAGAATTGATAAAAGAATCGAATTCTCATGCCTACCCACATCTGACCAAGAGCTCTGAACGAACTTAACCCCAAACCCACCAGCATCATAAAGAATCATTTGCATTCAGAGAGAACTACATAGATGCCTGCTATTGTTTTCTCATGACAGCAGAGCCTTGACCAAATAGACCTATAGAAAAATGAAGTAAGGACACACCGTGCATTATTTTAATGTCAGTCATTGAAAAGAAGTCTCAAATAAGGACAGCCATTATTGATGAATGGAGGGGGGAATCCAGCGTCTTTTAAAGGCACGCCTCGATTGAAGTTGGCAGCTAGATAATGGTCTGACAAGCCATTCAAATTTCAGTCAGCGTCTGTCCTTGGCAAGTTACTGAAGCTAAGTGTTGATTGTGTTGTGATACGATGTGTTGAGCCATGTGTTGTCAGACTGCTGGGCTGCTGTTTTCCTGTGATTACTTTCTGCAGGCTGTTTTTTTTTTTTTTGTGAGGGTGGATTGGAGATAAAGGTTGCTACTTTCACTACTCTGTCTACTTTACAAATGAGATTTTTTGATGGAAGGATGGCCCGTCAGTAATTAGATAAATGACAGATCTGATTTGTAGAGTAGATGCATTTGTCATTTACTGATGAAGATTAGTCTGGCAGCCTTTAGGTGGTGGCTGGTGGTGAATTTTCAGCCTGCCAGTTTCACACACATCTGCCCCATCTTATCTGTTTTTCTCCATCTGGCTGACTGATTCCACTGCGCAGCTCACAGCTGACATTTAATGGCAATAGCAGTGACAGGGTCTACGTCATAGCTGACACTTTGAACGCTACTGTTATGCTGTCAACTTATTTTAAACACCTAAAAGTCTACTCTATGTAACTTGAGTACAATAAAAGTCATTGCACTGTCCCCTAAAGTTCCCTGTCATGTGTCCCACTATCTGCTAAGATTTGACATTTATTATGCGCTGAAAAAAATGTCTTTAACTCAAGCAGACGGAGAAAAAGAAACATACTGTAGACCATAATGTGGAAAATCATTGTATTTAGTTAATTCCTGGTTGAAATGTTGCATTTCTGTGGCTCTTATCTGGCAAACAGGAGCAGACAGCTCAAGTGTCATTATTCCTTGTGGTAAATAGACTAGACTAGGTTTTACTTCTTCTTCTTAAACCAGGTAACAATTGTTGTGCTATATACGTTTACATGCATCCTATACTCAAATAAGTGATATGATAGTGTTGGGCAACAACTAGTTCTATTTATATACTAGTCTCAAGTATAAACTCAATTTAATTGTAATTAGTTGGAATAACTGTGAAATGTATTTAATAAATTTCAGTTGCTAATTTAAATGCTGATTACAGTGTTGTTACATCCAGATATTATTTGTGAGAAAAACCTATACATAGGATGCAACATTTAGTCTGTGACTATGCAGAAAGGTTTTCTTTTGACATGTTTCAAGATAACACAGGGCTTACGGGGCAGGATGCCTTACAAAGACCTGTCTGTGCATCTATACAAGCTCTATTTATTGATTTTCTCACCACCTCTTGGTTGTCAGTCAGACTGATGTGCATTCCTCTAAGGCCTGCTACCAGCTGACCATAGACTGTATATAAAAGATGGACATAACCATGAACTTATACATCAGCCACGGGTTTCTGGACTTTTTGGAACACCATGTTACCATATTTGAGTGAGAGGGTGGAGTGCTGAGTTGTTGGCTGATCGGAGCAGGCCTGGTTTGCAGACTCCAATTGCTGAATTACTCCAAAATGACAGATTGCTAAAATGGACTCTCTCTACCTTATAGCTTGTTATGTTATTGCTCAGATAATATAGATAAAAAATATTCAAAGCAAAGCAAAGACCTCGAGTAGCCATGGTGGAACTACAGTGTATGCCATGGCTTCATTTTTAGCCACAGTTTGCCACTTTGAACTGACTATACCATGGTGGCAAGCCATATCCATCAGTTACACCTGCGTATTTAATCACATTTTAAACTTGATCACGATTTTAGCCTACCAAGATTTTAAAATTGCATGCTATGCTAATAGACATTTTTTTTAACCTTTATTTAACAAGGAAAAATAAAAATCTCTTTTCACAAGAGTGTCCTGGCAAAGAAGGACAGAAGTACATAAGTTCATCATAAGTTGCATAAATTAATAGCACATACACATACAAATCCATACGTTCGTTAACTACAGTCAAAGAGCAAAAACACAAAGCACAGAAACAACCAAGAAGTATGACCTTCAGTGTCAATAAAGAATGAAAACCTTTGTAGAAGCAATTGTCTAATGCCAGAAACAAAAGAAAAATATTTGCAGCTTAAAATAACTGCATTCAAGTAATTTAAAATTGTGAAACAAAAGAAAAATCGAGTGCCCCCTAAACCACTGACCACAGGTCTAAAAACACATTGTGTGTGTGTGTGTGTGTGCGCATAAATGGCACCACCTATGCTGTATGTAAAACGTTGCAGGCGAAAAAAATCAGTGAATAATGGATGAGAATAACTGTGATAATTATTTTGGCCATAATCGTGTATCCCTCTTGTCTGATATCAGAAAGAGGTTTTAACACAGATTTTGACCGTTTTATTAGTTATTTACTGTATTAGTCAGTATCATCAGTTATGGTATCTTCTAATATATTTTCCCATTCAAACATTGTCACAAAGAATAGATAATTTTGATTGCTTTGCATCATTTTCACATAACTGTACTACACATTGAAATCTCATTACTGTTCTGTGCAACTTCAGCAAAGAGAGTTGGCACACAAGTGTTATGTCCTCAGGATAAGCAGGTTAGCCTAAATATCCTTCTGCTTCACGCTTTAGATCTTCCTTGGTAATTTCAATAAGTGCCTGCTAAGTGAGGTTAGATATTTTTTCCCTCCAGCATGTTCTGGGTCCCTAAACCAGGTGGATGTGCCCCAGATGACCGTACAGAGAGATATCAGTCTAGATTGGACATCCCTCCAAATCACTGAACCATCTCAGCGTGGTTCCTGGGACCTGATAGACCAATCTTTGTATTCTGACCTCCTTTGGATATCTGGGGACTTAACCTTACCTACCCTTAAAAGCAGAGTGGGACATCAATTCGCAAAATGCCACTCAAGTGGTTCTTTACCATGATACTGACGTACATAGTCATAGTCTTGGATTTTGCTGAATTTGTTTTTGCTTCTTTTTTAATGTGTTTAATGACTTTTCTAGTGCTTGAAGTTGTTAATTTTTGTCTTCGTCTTGATGCATGCTCAATCATCCAGGTAAATAAATCTCCAAAAGTGGATTCTGTTCATCTGGACGTAGCGTTTTGTGGGAGAAACGTTTCGTCACTCATCCAAGTGACTTCTTCAGTCTCAGCTGACTGTAGGTTTCCCCAATCTTATAAACAGTACATTGGCATAATGACTGAAACCAGCCCACTGAAGGAACAATGGGCTGGGAGGTCAGTTCCTTAATCATAATTATGCAAATTCTCATGACCATTGATCAACAACCACTGACCAAAACCCACTGATCAAAGCCCACTGATCAATGGCCATGAGTACCATTCACAGAGAGTTGGGGAATGGCTGCAATCACAGCATTGTAAGATGGCGAAAGATGTACCAGGGAGGATATGAAAAGTAGCTGGTTCTTAGACTGTGAGATTTCCATCAGTAATGGGGGACATCTAAAAGCTGACGTGTACCGTAAACCTACGCATCTGAATCAGTATTTAAGGTTTGACTCTCATCATCCACTGGAGCACAAACTGGGTGTCATTAGGACGCTACAACACAGAGCGAACACCATCCCCACGCCATCTCTTGGTTCTGCAATGTTTATGTTTTATGTTCTATGTGAGGTGGAGCAAATATGAACAACCTACAAATACTGCCTGCTACCACGGATGGACAGAGAGTTACATTAGCTCTCTTAAACGCAAGATCTGTATCAAATAAAACTCACGTTCTTCGGAACTTATTTGGTACTCATAAGCTGGATGTCATGCTCCTAACTGAGACATGGCTGCGCGCTGGTGAAGTGGCACCCTTGCTGGAACTTTGCCCCTCCGATGCCAGCTTCTTCAGCTCCCCCAGGTTGTCTGGGAGGGGAGGCAGGGTAGCCTCTATCATCAAAGACTGCTTTAAATGCAAACTAATACAAAGTCCTGGTGCTTTTACCTCATTTGAGTCCCAACTCCTGACTTTAGGCTGTCCCGTGGTTCTATTTATAGTCATCTATTGTCCACCTAAATATAATGACTTGTTTATTTCCGACTTCTTGACATGTTTTATCACTCACTATGAAAGGATTCTTATAGTGGGGGACTTTAATATTCATCTGTGTTGTGAGGATAAAGCCCTGGTCAAAGATTTCTTAAATGTAATTGATTCCTTAAACTTCACACAATTTGTGTCTAGGCAAACACGTAAGGGCCACACCCTAGACCTTGTCTTGGGCTACGGGCTGAATGTATCAATGACTGAAAATTGTGTTTTACCTATTCTAGACCACTCAGCAATTTTATTTGATATTTTAATCCCTAAATCTCCAGCTTCTGAGAGGGGTTATATTAGCCCTGAAGCATTGCTTGGAGTTAAATTACATCTACCTGATGTGTTGAACCCTATTTTTTACCCAGGAGTTACGTGTGGACACCTTGACTGCGAATCTTAATAATACACTTCTTGAACTACTGGACTCTGTTGCTCCCGTAAGGAAGTTGAAATGTCAAAAAAAAAAACCCAAAAAAACGAACCCTATGCCTTGGTTAAATGAGGAGCTCTTGAACTTGAGAAGAAATTGTAGAAAAGCAGAGCATCACTGGAGATCTTCCAGACTAGAAATATTTCTCCAGGCTTGGAAACCAAATCACTCCACAGAAACAGCTTTAGTCAAAGTGATAAATGATCTGCTGGTAAATGCAGACAATGATCGCACTTCAGTTTTATTACTGCTGGATCTAAGTGCTGCGTTTGACACTGTGGATCACTGCATTTTATTGGATAGGCTTGAACATTTTATTGGAATTACAGGAAATGTTTTATCATGGCTGAGATCTTACCTGTTTGGGAGGTCTCAGACTGTTAGTTTTAAAAATGATTTTTCCGAGACTTGTGCAGTGAGGCATGGGGTCACTCAGGGCTCCGTACTTGGACCATTGCTGCTTTCTATGTACCTGCTGCCTCTTGGTGTTCCTTTACGTTCTTTTAATGTAACCTTTCATTGTTACGCTGATGACCTGCAGCTTTATGTTGCTTTAACCATTGGAAATTGTGTTGAAGTCTCTAAACTAGAATGTTGTTTATTTGCAATTAAGGGCTGGTTATCGGATAATTTCTTGCTCCTAAATACTGATAAGACAGAGTTGATGGTCATTGGGCCACACAAATTTCAGCACTTGTCCCAAAATTTCATCTTGAGAATTGATGACAGTGTCATAAATTGCAGGAACAAGGTAAAAAACTTGGGTGTGTGGTTCGACATGGTGCTCTCCTTTGAATCTCATGTAAAAGAGATAACAAAGACCGCCTTTTATCATTTGAGGAACATAGCCAGAATCAGACAAGTTTTGTCAAGCGACACTGCAGAGGTTCTTGTCCATGCATTTGTGTCTTCCCGTATTGAATATTGCAATGCTCTTTTTTCTGGCCTACCAAAGAAAAGTTTTAGAGGTCTACAGATGGTGCAAGATGCAGCTGCTCGCATTTTAACAAGAACTGGGAAATTTGAGCAGGACCCCTGTTCTGAGATCTCTGCATTGGCTACCTTGTCAGGTTCGAGCAGATTTTAAGGTCCTGCTGCTCACCTACAAGGCTTTAAACGGATTGGCACCTACATACCTCTCCGACCTTTTACACCTTTATGTTCCATCTCGTGCTCTACGATCTCAGGACTCTGGCCTTCTAAAAGTTCCTAGAGCCAGAAAAAAGACAATTGGAGAGCGTGCTTTTTCTTTTCGTGCCCCGTTTCTGTGGAACAACCTCCCTCAAGATATTCGGCAGGCATGCTCTGTGGAGGTTTTTAAAACTAAGTTGAAGACACATTTGTTCACCTTATCCTACATGTCTTAATTCTATGGCTTTTAGTTTTTAAATTTTTATTGTTTTTAACTTGTATTGTGTCTTTTACCTGTATTGCTATGTATCGCTTTTATTTTATTTATCTCTTTAGCTGTACAGCACTTTGTTTGAAAGCGCTTTATAAATAAAGTTATTATTATTATTATTATTATTATTATTATTATTATTATTATTATTATTATTATACTGCTACTGTTCAATCGAAATTTTAAATGAATATCCTCATATGTGGCTCTCATTTTTCTTAGAAACAAAAGTTAGGTTAAAAAAAAATCTGGTAATTCTTTGTTTTTACATTCATCAGGTCCCATTCAGCCCAAATATCAAAGAGAGATTAAAAATGCATGCCGTGGAAGAGTTCGGGTCTTAGGAGGTTTATGATCATTCTACTAATGTTTAGCTTCAGTTATTATGGACTTATTTGGCTTGTAGTTTATATTAATTTGTTGTTGTTGTTTTTTTTAGTTAGCTACTTCAATTGATTTGCTGTTTTGGTGTTTTAAGTTTCTGATTCCTGGTTTCATTGAGTTTCAATTAAGATTTTGTTTTGCTGCATAATCACAGCTGTGAGGTTTTTGGACTGATTTTCTGTTTTTAGTTTTCTCCAAATGTGGAGCTGTGTATTATAGTCAAACCTCTCTACTTTGGTATTGTCTGTTCAAAGAACATTGTTCCAAATGTCTTGTGGTTTATTCAGATGCAACTCTCTAAACCTAAGTAGTGCTACCATGTTCTTTTTATAGAGAAGAGGCTTTCTCCTGGCTTATTCTTATTGTACTGTTATGAACCTTAATACTTAACATGCTGAGTCCTGCAGCATCTGGGGTATAGCTGAGGTGATGACATGAGCTGGGTTTTAAAAAATCTTTTTATTATTATTATTATTATTATTATTTGTTCCCGTCTCTCTGGGCATTGCACAGTCTGACCACAGGGCGAATTTCCTGGGACAGCCATTCCTAGGAAGACTGTGGGATTGGGTTAACACTCACCTGAAAGCTCAAGACCACCTGCCAAAACCTCTGCTTTTATAGAGGTGCTTATGCTTGCAGATGATTAATTTATCAAGTGCATTTGATTAGGAGCACTTGGCTGTTACATACCTTCTTAATTCACGTGGACGCCATTAGGTTGTACATAGTTTTAAGATGCAGTCTTGTAAAATTTTTCTTTTTCCCATATGTGTCACTCTTGTCATTAGCACAAAGCTCTTTGTCTCACATGACCATAAAACGTTTCTCCTGACAGTATTTGGCTTGTCCATGTGGGCAGCTGTGTATTTCAGTCAAACACGCTCTTAGAAACTACCAGTTGTTGTCGAGCATGACCATTAATGAGAAGTTAAAAGGCTTTTGCCTTATCAAGTAAAAAGACATAGCAGAACCTTCAAAATCACTTGGTAAAATATTTAAGTGTGTATGCATATATTTGAACCTGTATGTATACTTGACCCTGTGTGGAAAAATAAATAATTAAATAACAAAATAATGAAATAAATAAAACCCTTGTTTGTTAAAGTCATTAAAGATGTATGCTACAATCATTCAAGCCCCCTTCAAAAAAACCAAGTCTTTAAAAGCCCAAAATTACCATGAAATTCATGGTCACGATGAGTGGTTATGAACTTCTCACCACAGTCTGTTTATGTTCCACTGTGTGCTGCCCGGTAAATCGCTCAATAGTTTCGTATTTGGGCATCGTCAGAAATGAAAGCTTGCTTTTTATTGAATTAATATGTGTTTGGTTTATCTAGTAAATAAAACAAAACCATCATGTTAGTTTGTCCTGTTCCATACTTTATATCTTTTATCTATACTTTAATGGAGAGAACAGAATTGTCCAATCAGCCTTCATTAGTTGTGTCCCATAGATTACAACTGGTGACATCCTTGACAATACATAGGTTTCAGAATACCTAGAAACTCTCCATGAAATGTCTGTGTGAGAGGTGGATCGCTGTTCCATAACCAGAAAAATCTGCAGTACTCCTCCCTCAAAAGTTACTTGTTTGGTGCCTCCTTACATAAGCTTTACTGTAAAGACATTGTCACTGCTCTGTGCCATTTCTTTGTACTGATGTAATGAACAATTTAAAAAGTCTAATGATGTTACAGCCATACACATAACAGAAATAGTTTTCTAAAGGAGGCTTTTAACGTCTGCTTTTGTATTTATTGCCTTTTTCTGTCCTTATTTCCAATGGGAAACAATGCAGTCTTAAGAACTAGGCGATTCTGGGAGTCACTCTTCTCTCAGCCTCTTTGTGAATCTACTAACTAGGTTTATGCTCCCCCTCAGCTGCCTCGGTCTAGTAAAGACGAGCTAAAACTAGGATGACAGGTTGCCCGTCCTCAGGTCAAAGCCTGTCAGTCAGGTGTCCTGACACAGTCTCAGCCAGGTCAGACTGTCAGAGGTTGAGACAGTAGATGACGGATGAATTCTGCCTCTTCATTTTTGCCGCTAGACTTCCTCTTCCTCCACTGTAATCCCTGTTCTTGTTTAATGCATTAGACAGAAAGCTACACGGACATTTACTTTTCTACTTTGACAGCATGTAAAGAGAAAATGAGTTATGAATAATTATCTGTGTAAACTGAGATGGAGCAGCTTACTCTTCTTGACTTAGATGATCTTTTTGTTTGAAGACAAAATTAAAAACACAAATTTGGTACATTAATGTAATGTTTGGTTTGTACATGCAGGCTGCTGTTGTTTTTTGTCTTGTTCTTTCTGGCTCAAATTTTTAGAGCTCAGTTGTGCTCAAGGTGTGTGTTATGCTGATATATACAATGATACAACCAGTGTTGGGGTCATTGCTTTTCTTACAAGTAATGCGGTGAAAGTAATTTGTTACATCGCTTCCTCGTTACTGCATAAAATGACCTGAAATGCAATGTCTTATAATCACCAGATAACATTATAAACCTTAAGCTACAGTGTCACACAGCAACACCAACACCAACGCAAAGCACAAAGACTTCAAAGCAATCGCTGCAGTGATTCTACTTTAGAAACATGAACAGGTAGAAATGGAGGCTGCAGCCTGACTGCTCATTGGGGCCTTTGTTACCTGATAAAGATCCAGCTCTGGCTGCTGGGCTGGGGTCTGCATGTGCTCAGCTTTAACATCACTCTGGGTTCTTGGTTAGCTTCAGCTTGGACTTTACTATTGTGCTCTTATGCAATAAAAATAAAAGTAATGTCCGCTCCTCAAAAGCTGCTTCACCGCTTTCCTTCTGCCACAGTTATTTCTGTATAACGGAAGAACCTTTGTAATGTGACAAATGGCATAATTGTAACTGTAATAAGTATTGAATTCATGGCAGTACAGTAATGTACTAAAAAAATTACAACCAACTCTGGGTACAGTGGGTACTGGGTACTCGTATTAAACAGGGCCAAAGTTCACAGTAATGAGGTCAGTGTTATGTAAATGTAGTCTCTGTAAGTCAAACGCTCAGGTTTCAGACTGCTCTACATGCTCGATTAAAGACAGCTTTTTTTTAGTCTTGGCTCTGTTTGATCTCGGGCAGAGAGGATATCTTTAATACAGCTCTGGCTTTGGGCACAGAGGCCCCACCAACCTGCTGTTGAAACCTGATTTTTGTCAGGGACAGCCAATCAGATGAGATTTGGATTAAAACAGAGGGTGGCCCTAAAGATACGTTAAAACAGCTTATTCTGTAGAGAGGACAAAGTAAGAGGTTGCACCAAGATACTGTACGATAAACGGATTATTTTGAACAGTGAAAAAAGTGAATGGATCTGGAAATGAACACTACTGCCTCTCTGTAAAGGTAAAACCTCACCACATTGTATGTGAGACTTGTCTTTATGAACCAGGAGGTTAGCGACTTATAATTGCAGCCTTAACTTCCACTGACATAGCAGAGGATGGTGCCTTTAAAATGAATCAAACAGTATCTTCAGGTGATGTTTCCTGGATTTTTTTTTTGCTGATGAAATTCCTCATGGTGGTGCTCTTTTCTTTGTCTATTCAGCCATGGCTGATAAAACTGCTCATTGTAAATACCCACTTACATGTCCCATCTTCAGAAAACAAATAAATAAAACTTCATGTCCTGGCCGCTACATGAATTTGAAAAAGGAAATAATAATTGCTCCTCTTGCTCAAAACATTTTTAACATCGAGTATATTTAAAAAAGCCAATATGTTTATATATCCAGTAATTTCCATTAATTTTTGTTGACAAAATGGGTAATAAAAGTCTGTAATTCCACTTATCTGTTCTATAATTTCACTTTCACAGCCCTTTCACACGGCCACAGTTATCACCTCGCCCTCATCTTTCTCGCGCTCGCTTCCACTCTCCTTTAGTGTTTTGCTCCTCCTTGCTCCCCCCCCTTCCACTTACTCTTGCTCTGCATTAAACCCAGCTTGTCTCTCTGATCCCGGGAGGACTGCTTATGGGAGCTCCTTGGACCAGTGTGAGCCCTGCTGGTTTCCAGTCGCCTCGCAGCACTGCACGTGGAAGAGGAGGTGGAGGAGAAGAGGGAGTATTTGTCCTTGTGCCCTAGGCAGGAGAAAGAAAACAAGGGGAGAAAAAGGAGAAACTGAGGCAGAGAAAACAAGGAATGAGCTTGTTAGAGATGCAGAGTGTAAAAATAAAGGGAAAGTAATGCAGCGAGATGAGAAAAGATGAGGGCAGGGGAGAAAAATAGGAAAAAGCCAGAAGTAGAAAAGGAGAGAGCGAGCGCAGGGTGGCGGAGGGAGAAGAGCAAATGAGTGAGCGAATAGGAGTGGAAGAGAGAGAGTGAGCGAGAGCAAGTGAGAGGGAGGGAGGCGTACAACACTGCAGACACTCGCCCACTGTCACTGCTCCACAGCCAGAGGACAGAGGCAGCAGCGGCAGCAGAGGAAGCGGATACGATGGAGGAGGACGACTGTACCATCCATCTGCAGCTCAGTCCCCGTCACTGACAGCCTCCCTCTGGGACCATCCTGCCAAGTTGGGAACAAAACTACACTCCTGTCCTTCACAACACCAAGTACTGGACCCTCAACTCCTGCAGGAACACTGTGCACAAGATCATCATTATTTTTCCCGCTCTTGCACTCCCGCACACTTACTCACACACCTTCTCTCAAACTGAAGCACACTTCACTCTGCCTATTGGACTAGCGAGTTTTTTGTTGTTTTTCATCATCGCTGCCTTCCGAGCTGAGTGGATTTACTTTTATCCTGTGGAGGACCATGGGGCTGGGGTGGAGGGGTACAGGAGGGGCCATCCAAAAAAGGACAGAGGAGAGCTGGTACCATTTGGTGGCATTGCTGCTGTTGTGTGGTTTCTGGGAGGCTCACACACAGACAGATGATGGGAAGTCTGTCTACTTCTGGGAAACAGGTACTGCTAAACCACTAATTAGAGATTAAATGTGATCCTTTGCTTTACATATGGAGTGTTTATGATAGCTGCTGATGTATTAGTGTGTTGCTTCTGAGTGTGGGAGGTCACATACCATAGCTGCGCCAACAGCACAATCAGTCAGATCTTATCGTAAATGTTTTCTAACTCATTATATGTGGATAATGTGGCATGAACAGGGTGATAACCGTTTTATGGCACGTTTTAAATCTATGCATGCATCGGTGGAAATAAAAGCTTCTTAGATCTAGTGCAGAAATGTTCTCATGACTTATTGGGTTTCAGAGATCTAAAAGGCTTCCAGATGACACACTTTGGCTGTCTCAATTTTTTTTTTCGTTGAGGTTTACGCTGCTGAACTTCAAAGATGCATACACTTGAAAAATGACCCAGAAATCTACAGTAGAATCTCGCTTCTTCGTACTGAATCGCATGTGGCACGCAGGACAACTATGATCCATTTTTCAATAGATTAGTTTCATCTCCCTGAGTCTCAGGTGATGCACTGTTATTGAAATGTTGCTGTTGTGTTTTACAGCATGCAGATGATTGATAGGCACTGCATCACTATTGCGGTTGGCAACGGGTTTGATGCTGCTGATACAAAATCAGCTCTGAATATGAGGGCGTTGTGTGTTTTTGAGGCTCACGCGTGTAGAAGATTGTAGATTGAGTGGGTACAGTAGTTCTTATCTTTACACGTGCTTGTTCTCTACACTGAATCTAGCTGCACTGAAATGTCTATCAGAGACACATCTAAATATTGAGTGCTGTGGTGAATTAGATCCCCATACTTGATGCTGAGCACTACTCTAAGGTTTTAGAGTACATATCGTGCACTAGGTTCAGATTAACACCGATAACTACTAACAGATGCAAAAATTAACCTTTGCAGTCATTTTTAAAAACATCTAGGACGTCCTTTAAGGCACAAATTAAATAATGATCGCTTCATTTCCCAGTTTGATGCTCAGGAGATTTAAGGTGTGCTCTTGTCATTCAACGTTTGGAAAAGTTTTTATTTTCTCAATGCCGGTACAACTTTGTCGTCTCTCTCAAACTCAAACGCCGCCACTCTGCATGTCCTGCCCCGCCTTGCTCAGCACCAGTCCCCAGTTGACGTATCCCACGTCTCTCCCGTGGTTCTGCATCTTTAAAGAGGATGTAGCTGAGTAAGGAGATTAAAGGAGCAGGGATTTAACAACCCAGGAAAGACAGCCCAGGGAAGAGACTTGAGAAAGAGAAAGGCAGAGTGAGTACTGCAGGCAGAGAGAGGGACTAACTTAACCTACATCTACCCTACTGTAGGTCATAATGATTATGCCTCTCTCCCACGCTACAGCACCTTTCTCCCACACTATACAAGCTCCTCAACTGGAAAGCTCTAGGCTCTGTGCTTTGATATGTAATCCAGTGTTGGGAGTTTGTTCACTTCTTCCCAAATAAAAGGTAGTGCATTGATTTCAGCCCTGGAGTGTTCTTTCTTCTGAGTCTCTTTGGTTTGACAATTGCCTGCAGAGTATTAAAATCACATAGGGCAATTTACCGCTTTGGATCCTGGTGCTTTTCATCAAAATGTGATTATGTTTGTGCAAGATTTGCATACTTTTTCTTTCCAATGGAAGTTGTTTTTCCCGTTATTTATTTATTTTTTTAAGAAAAGAAACGCAAAATACGATGATGTTTGTGCACACTTGCAGAGTGTGCAGTGGAGGGAATATTCTTGTGGCAAGCAATGCTCTGATGTTTTGCATATTGATGAGTCTAGCTGAAATACAGCCCCTGTCTTCAAAACTGTGGGGAATTGGGCCTGCATTGCTTTTATTGCCTTCTGTGGAAATATGATGTATCTCTTTTGGAAGGTGAGACAGTTCATTGGTGATTTTTTTTTTTCTTTTTTCATGGAGAATACTATTCAAATGAAGCAGATGGAGACAACAGGATCCTCCAGCAATTGCAAGTGATATTTCTGCAGGTGGCGTTAGGATAGCTGAAGGAAAAAAGAAAATGATTATAGCCACCATGAGGATGATGGTAGTGATGATGGTGATGGTGATAATGGCATATCACAGATTTTCTGGGGCCTCTGAGTGTTTGCTGGTAGTTTGCCTTCGTCTCAGATCCTGTTTTCACGCCATTTTCTCCCTGTCACTTTCTCACAACTGTGCACTCCTTCTACACTTCTTCCTCTGCATCTTTATCACTTTGTTTCCCTGTCTAGCACTCAGACCATATTTTGCATTGCTTTTTTAAGAGCCACAGCCCAAACAATAAAACAATGAAATATGATGAAATCTCAGAGAAACTTATTGTCACGAGGCAACACCAGGATGTCAATCTATCTATTATATACCCCCCCCCAACCCATCCTTGCCTCCACAAACACGCACCGCAGCAGGTGCATCTTCCCGATTCAGTTACAGTGTGTGTGCTTCATTATACTCAGTTGTTGAAGCAACAAGGTTGCCAGGTTTGTACTGTCAAGACCTCCCATGTTTGCCTGAGGACAAGGCAATTACAGGTGGTGGAGTATTATGTACTGTAGTATCTCAATATCTTGAGCATCTGCCTCACTGTAAGTGCTCCTTAAACAGGGCTTTGAGGTTTGATACTGATGCATGTTAATGTTCCAGTGGATCCTTAAATGCATCAATTATCCACAACATTAAAACCACCTGCCTAATATTGTGTGATCTGTCTCAACCCGGCAAACAGCTCTGATGCATCAGTGTATGGATATGGGACATCTGGGGTGTCCTGTGGTGCTTGGCATGGTGAATTTTTGGATCTTGTAGGTTTTGATGTGGGGCCCCCAGGGATTGGGATTATTCTGGCGTATCCCACAGATGCTCAATTGAATTGAGCTGTTTGAAAGATGGGATAATGCTTTTGTGGCTCATTGTCATGTTTCTTGAGCTGTTCCTGAGCAGTTTTGTGGCATGGCTGGATGCCGCCATCAGAGAAGCAGTTGGTCGACAAAAGTGTTTGCAAAAGAAATCCACTTGTATGGACGTCAACAGGAAAATAAACCTCAGTACAACATGATCCCCATTTTGTAAATTATGGCAAAAAAGATGATAAAGCAAAGTGTAAGATGAGGAAAGGTGGGAATTTACACACCAATGGGTGCTGACCAGTTACAAGTAACGTGTTACTGTAATCCAATTACTTTTTTTCAAGTAACGAGTAAAGTAAGGTATTACTATTGCAGAAAAGGTAATTAGATGACTGTTACTCTCCCGTAAGCACGCCGCGTTACTAAAACCGTGATTTTTTTTTTTTTTGCGAGAGTCTCTCATGACAATGACGTAAGCGAGTCCGACGTTCGTGGCAACAGCTGTGTGCAGATCAACAATGGATAATATAACGAGTGTGGCAGAGAGTATGACCGTGCAGCGTTTAAAGCGTGGAAGTACTGACCTTACTTTGAGTTTGATTCTGTAAAAAGTGACAAAAACATTAGTGTCCGCTGTTCACTGCGTGGGAAGAAAACTTCTTTTTACAACGAAAAAAACCCCTAAACTTCTGAGCAAGCACCGACAGTACGCTGCCACGGGAATGTGAAACTCCCAGATCCTTCCACTGACCACTACGACACATGTGCACCAGGGCAAACCTCCGCCTGCCCCACTCCTGCTATACAGCTGAAAATAGAGCAACAGGACCGCTGAGTCTTTGATTTTATTTATTTTCTGCTGTGATTTACATGCATTTATTTGAAAGAGTGAGTGTAAACACAAAAAACTATTTCATTTTATGTGCTGGAATGTGCAGAAAATAGGTTTAATCAAATTTCTTCCAGTCAGAGAATGTTGCATATAATTTAATGTTTGCTTCATGCTTAAAGTTAAAAGATTAAAACTAATAAAACTAGTTTCAAAAAGAGACTTTTTCATTTGATTACATTTTATATGATGGATTATGCAAAAAAAAAAATAGAATTGGGCTGAAAGATCTATCGCTTTATTACCTATTCAGGTTGTAAATCATTTTTTAAAAAGTAACTAAGTAACTAAGTAACTAATTACTTTTGAAAATAAGTCATCAGTAAAGTAACGGGATTACTTTTGGGGGGGAAGTAATCAGTAATTAGTTACTGATTACTTTTTTCAAGTAACTTGACCAACACTGGTGCTGACACTGTAGCTACAGCAGTCGTTTATATAGAGGTCTATGAGTCCCATGGATGCTCAGTTTGATTAGGATCTGGAATGTTTGGAGTCAATGCTTTTGGGATCTTTATGTATTCCTAAGTGGTGTTAGCTGTAGCAGGGTGCATTGTCCTGTTTGGAGAGGTAGCCATGGTCAGAGTATCTTTGCCCTTAGTGGTTTGGTGTGGTACATCTCATAATGTAATGTCCATACGAATGCTACAGTAGGACCCAAAGTTTAGCAGAAGGACATCACATTGTAACAAGATAATCATGACTTGTTAGTGCTTTTAATGCTTCGGTTTCATAAAAAGCACAAAAAAAGAAGTGAAGCTTACCTTTAAAATGTACACCAGCAGGTGTTAATTCATTTATCAGTCTGATCTGACAGCCTGATCTTATCACTCTTGATCAACCTTCTACCTTTCCTGATTGGCCGCTCGTAATCTTTCCCGGAATCCAGATTACGTCACCTCTGGATCCTGATCAAGCCAATCCGCAATTACCTGCCGTCTTACCTCATCAAGTTAAGTCACACTTCACAGCATGTGCCTCTCAGTCACAGGCCTGTTAACTCAACTGAGACATGCACAAGCTCTCAACTAGCTGCTCTTATATGTCGTTTGCCATTTGTGTTTGTGAATACAGTCAATCAGAAAATGAAAAATCTTGTTCAAATTTGCATTTTAAGCAACAGATCGCTTCTTTTGAGACCTTATGCCTGGACAAAGTTTATACACATAAAAGCGCAGCAGTAGGTCTTCTTCAGGCTACTGATTTGGCACCTGTTACTCTACATGCTCCTCAAAGAGCATCAACAGTTAAAAAGTTTCCTGAGCTGTTAACTAACCACCCTCATAAAACAGATGCTTGAAAGACAAGGATTTTGATATTGATACCATAGGGGTGTCTACTTGGAGGCTGGGGGGACACCACTGGCCAGATCCAGTATTTTTATATCAACCACGCCAGTTAACACAACTGTCATCTCTTTGCTTTCCTCCTCACTCACTTACAATTTCCCTTCAAAGTGGGGGGAGGGGGGGGGGGATAGGTCTGCATCCCCATCTATTGACCAGTGACCTGGTAACACCTTTGAACTCTTCATACATAATAAAACAACTACATGTCCATCTTGATGTATTGTTTGTGCAGGGGGGAAACTAGCAGATTTAATGACATTTAACAAAGTTAAAAACAAAGTGGGTGTTGTAAATGTTCATTACTAAAAACTGATAATATAGCCCATTTCTAAGTGGTTGCTAGACGTGTATAATTCAGCTTTTGCAAATATAAATAAGATGTTATTGTGAAATTTAAATGACACAGTACTTTTATGAGGTATTGTGGGTGCTACAAATTGCTAACACTAGGCCGTTTTAGCCCATTGTTAGGTGTGATTGCATCATATACAATTCAGTATTTTGTGGATCTAAAGTAAATGTTAAATGTGGTTAAAAAGAAATGCTATGATGCCTTTTATAAGGTGTTATACATATAAAATGTGCATAAATCTCTTGGGCACTAGCTACTTGCGAGCTGTTTGCTAGGCAACATGATGTTGTAATGTCAGGTAAGAACCTTCAGGGGCCTAAGATGTACCTGTGTGCCAAGTTTGGTTGCTCATTCCCTGATGGTCTAGGAGGAAGTTGTAGAAAGAAACACAGACTGATTATCAATTATCTTTTCTAAAGTCAAGTTGTTCTTTTTTATTTCTCTTACACAAAGTGCCTTTTAATACATGGATATTAATTTCGCTTTTTACTTTAGTTACTTGATACAAGGTACCTTTCTTGAGAATGCTAGCATCTATCGACCTGTACATTTGTTGGACCTGCTTCTCTAATGACCTGTCAGTTTCCAGAACCAATGCAGGTTTAGTCCTACAAGATATCATCCAATAGGGATTATTCTGGTTTTCTGCTCTGTGACGTGCTGCAGTGTGTCAACACATCTCGCCCATGTCACCGTTCAGGACACAGGTGCAGGGCAACTATTGCTGACAGGCCATTGTTAGCTGAATACATTCCTCCTTTTACAGAGCCGCCAGCAGTGAAGGATGTCATCCTCGCTCAGGGTTGTTACTGGCTCTCCCACAATCACCTGCTATTATGGTGGACCCACTGAAGAGGCCATCCAGGAAATTGAGGGAGAGCGGGTGTGACAGGTTCTCAAGTTCACTACAGCATGTCAAGGGCGTTACATGGAGAACAAAAAAATCCTTTAGCCAAACTGATAGTGGTAACCAAAGACAAGAGAAGATTAGTTTAAGGGGAACCCCTTGAGATAAATGGAAACAAAAGAACAGTGATCTTTTTCAGGCTGTTTGCACTAAAAAAGCAGACAGTTCCCCTCTAGCCTTATCGTCTGTTAAAGCAACACATCTGACATCTTAGGAAGGTTATATTTATATTCATGTGCAATGGATTTGGCTACATTTTCCCATTTTAAACTTCTTATTCTGTTTTACTGGCATACTTGATTGATTCATGTCCTCAAATCACCTCAGCATCAACCCCACAACCTTTCCAACATCTAAATTAGAGCCTGTTGTGTCTGTACTGCCATGGAAATCCTTTGCCTCAAATAGCTATGTGCTAATACCTGTGTACCTGTATGATATCTACCAGTTTTCTTTTCATTAAGCCGGAAACAAACAAATGTCTGAGTAAATAGCTGTAGCTGTGATAGCAGCAGGAAAGTGACTGGCATCATCCCAAATGAGAATATCCCTTGGAGACTCCCACCTCATTTTAGCGAGTGCATTACAACATGACCCTCAATGACCCTAATTAGCATAGCACCTGACGGCAGACAAGGATCTGGTCCATAATTGGCCAGCCAGTGTTAAAATTCCTTAGCAACAGGCAACAAATTTAGGCCACGCATATAAATTAAGATAATTTCCTTGGGAATTTCATTTTTCATTACAGAGTGTGCCAGTGGGGTTTATTTTAATTCAGTATGCCCCTGTTTTTGTTTTCCTTTTCAGTTGGGTGAGAGTGAAAATGGAGGGTAATTGTGTCTGTTGTGCATCTCGCCCTGCAACCATCAGAAAATGAGCACTCAGCAGCTTGTGGAAACAACAACAGCCATGTGGCCTCAGCATCTTTATGCCTGAAAGAGGATGGAAGCTATTTTTCAAAGTTACGTTTAGTCTCAGTGGAAAAAGACTGAACACAGCTCGGGCTCAAATGATCGGCACTTTACTGTCATTGAAATGACACAGAGCTCAGCAACAGCACTCCATGACATTGTACCTGATTTTTTTTTTTCAAAGCATTTGCAGCAAAATGTGTCACGTTTGACCCACATTGATCTGTTTTGTGGCTTTAGAGATATTACCCTACTACTTTCCGCTCCAGACTGCTGTGCTTTTAGAAATTGCCAATCCATCCAGTGGAGAAAGATGCCAAAGAGATGCCAGAGTTTGTTTAATCTAAATGGCAGAGCTTACACTAAGAACTGGCTTGGCTATTACTGATATAGGAGGCACGGCAGGATTAGAGATTACACTTCATCCAAAAAACTTTATTTAGAGTAAGATAAGAGGATTCCCACTGCTTTATTCCACCCTATTGAAATGGCTCGCAGCATATTTTAGATGCAGTGCTTTGTCATTCAACCACCAGAGTACTTTTTGCATGGTCCTGAGTAAGCAGATCAGTGATAGATTTATGTTGCGTAGGACTGTTATCTTTCTGATTATCTGCCTTGACCTGGTATATCAAAGTGGTACGTGCTGCTATGAAAAGATTAGAAAGTGAGATAAAAAAATGAAGACCTTTTTTAAAAAATTGGTACATTTTCTTGTGTGCATTCTCAGTTTTTGCAGTGAAATTATTAACTATTATGTCCTCACTGTTGCAAAGTACATATAACATATTACAGTATCCATCAATAAACACTCATTCTAGTCCCAGTTCATATGCAGGAACAACCAGTGATGTACTGACTTTTGGAAGGAATGTGGTGGGGAGCGACAGGATCAGAGGCTAGAGGTCGAAGGCGTGTGGATATTAGTTCAGTCTCTGAAAAGATGTGGTTTCCCTGTATACTCATGTGAGGCGCTAATAGCTCAGTCACACTAGAGTTTGAGTATGCAACACCCTCAACCTCTGGATACATGGTGGGATGCAACATGTCTCCACATAACGTTCAGACAGATTGACAAATGTTTGCAAATAGTTACTGACTAATTTATTCATGCAGACAGATTTAACACGCTGCACTCAATCAGAGTCAGTCTGCAGTGATCAGTGCAGTGCATCTCATTGCAGTTGAGAATGCAACTAACTCAAGTTGCTGCATTCTAGTTATATTTCTATATAAAAGCAAGGTTGCCAAACAGTTTGTGGTAAAACTGCAGAGACAACATCACTGTTTACAGAGCCTGGACTTCGTATGATTCAGTTAATGTGAATTTCTGTGTATTTTACAGCAACAGATTTGAAACAGATGGCAATTACAATTTTCTTTATCACTATTAATTGCTGTATTGTCACAAAATATTGCATGTAATTGTCAAGTTGACCCCCTTCAATCACAAACTTATAGCAGACTAATAGAAGACTGACTCCATCTTATCTTGCAATCAGTTGCTGTCTTCAAAGCTGGTGCCTGACAGCAGCCACCAATTGCAAATGGTGGCAGAAAATTGGTCTCCGTCTTCAAGGCATCCATTTGAAAAACAAGAATATTACAAGTTCCTTGCAAAAAGTTGTAATAATTTTGGTTGTACCATGGTAGTATCATAACCAGAAATCATAGAAAACCAAAATCATAGTTCCAGGTTTGTAATATCCTCAGATAAACCACTTGATCCAAACGTCAGGAAAAAGGTGACAATGTCACATTTTATTCTGAGCATGTCAACAAACATGCTAACATCCTGGCTCTGTGGTCTCTGATTGTTTACACATCTTTTTGGCAGGTGATTCACTCAAAGTCCCATGTCAGACTGCTCAGAGGAAACATTTTAAGCTAAAATCATGTTGGCAATTTCATTCGTTCACATAATCCAATCAAACCCCCCCATATTATAAAGAAGTAACAAAATGTTCTCTATAAATTGAACATAGTCTTGGCAGATGAGCTGACCCCAGAACAGGCTGACAGTGCAGGCTTAGCTGATGCACTTGCACGCATCCTACTGGCAAATCTCACTCAGGGCATTTAAGCTGCACACTGATTCACAACCCATCTCCACCCCTGCTCCTCCCTCTCATGCTGTGTCGGACTTAATCACTGTTAATGTCTGATCTTGCTGATGCTTGCTCCGGTCAGTACAGGGGTCGTTCTGCTCTTGTCCCCACCCAATCATATACCCAGCACGTTTTTTTTTTCTTTTTTGCTTGACATTCTTCTCTCGATTGGGAATGATTTGCTTGTAATCAATCTTCAACACAAACCTTTTCTATCTCAAAAGTCTAATAAGAGTGTGCAGCCCAGATGAGTTAAGAAGTATGCCGAGCCAACATCGAAATCATATCTATAATTTAACCATAACTAGTTTGTTTCTTTGATTATAATGATTCTGAGTGAAATACAGGTAAACTTAAACAGAGCAGCAAAGCAGAAACATATTCCCTTCTTTTTCCGTCCCACTTGTTTTTCTCCTAAGTTTCCCCTAAAATAGTAGGTTTGTGTTTTTCTCGTACAATGGGGTCGTGTCCCTTTGGTGTCTCTTCCCAAACAAGGACTTAAATCTCCACTCAGCCACAAGTTGAAACACAAACAAATAACCGGACCCATATTGAGGAAACCAAGCACTCTCGTGGTCAGAGAGTGGCATTCAAAACAGGCCCTTGACTTCCCAAGAGGCAACGAGGCAGCTTCAGTGGGCTGAGAGGAATTGCGGTATCATCGAAGAAAGCAGTGACATTTACCTGAAAGGAGCCTGTGCTGCCTCCCCCGATGCTATTCTAATAAAGCTGAAGATATGTAGGTGGCCTGGAAGTAAATATCCTCCTGTCTATCCAGCAGCTCTGTCATTAATCCTTCATCTCCCCCACTGGCCATCCATTTTTATTGTTTTTTATTTATTTATTTTTTGCTCAGCCATGAGGTAGTCATGTCCCCATATTTTTTTGAAGATAAAAGCTTTCTTTTCCATGGCGGTTTGGGTGTTTTGCTCCCCAGTGGAAAAAGCTGATATCTAACTGTCATAGATGGTCTGAGAAGCACTCACTGTTGCACCGCAGAAAGATTATAATTCATCTGTAGATCACGTAATGAACTGTACACAGACTGCTTTAATATGCAGTGCAGTTTAGAGTCATATATCAAAGCTACTAAATCGGAATATAATGAGAACATTACATTAGTGTATTGAGCTTCTGTTGTTGGTTTGAAAACCGCACTGCATTTGAACGCCATGCTGTACTTGTGCAGTTTTGACCACATTTATGAATGCTTTGCCATTTGTTTCTGGACCATGTGTTCTTGGTTTATCGAGTAAAAATGGTGCAGTAATTCCTCAGAGTGCATTAAGCAACAGCGACAGAAAAATGGCTTCAGGTAATTGTTTGTGAGGGTGTTCTTCAATCCCGCTTTTGATGTTGTTTGTCTGTTGAAATCTGGAAATCCTGCGTTCTCGTCTGTTTTAGTTTGTTTTCATTTAGTGTGATAAGCTGAAGGAGTAATCAATCAGCCACAACATTAAAACTGCCTCCCAAATATTGTGTAAAGTTCGTCGTGCTGCTGAAACAGTTCTTAGTCATGTACAGTATATATATTGGACATGTGGAAATGTTCTGTGGTCTCCAGCACAGGGCAGATATTTGAATTTGGAGGGTTTTCTTTTAGGTTTTTAGTTTGGGGAAAGAGTTTTCCCATGTTGTTGCTTAAAGTATTACAAAATTTGAAGTTTACTTTGTAAATCCTGGTCCAAAACAGCAATAAAGCAGGCCTGTCATATGACTGACAGGTTGCTGCCATATGCATGTGCAGTCCCTCAATTGGATTTGCCACTTGCTCATCATATCCGGGCTTACTACACTGACATAGAAGCAAAAATTCTCAGCTCGTGAAATTAAGACAGATTCACCAACCAACATGCAACATACTGAGGCCAAGACATAGGAGCCCATGGATGCTTAACTGAATTAGGGTCAGGGCTATTTGATGGCTTGTTCAAAACCTTTGGGCTCTTTGTCATGTTTCTTGAGCCATTCTTCTTTAGTTGGAGGCTTCTGTTGGGGTTTTGTTTGGTCTTTGTGTTTAGGTGGATCTCAAGTAAGATCCACGTGACTATCAGGACAAGGGGTCTTGGCAGAACGTTCTATTGTAATGAGATGATCAGCGCTGTTCACTACACCTTCCAGCTGGTTTAATGTTGTGGCTGAGGGGTGATTAAACCATGATTAAACCATATTAATTAACGCAAGAGCAGTCCATGTTAGCAGCTCTGTGAGGATGTAATTAGACACAGCAGTGCTTGGATATAAAATGCGTTCACAGTAACAAAACTAGTGCAGATGATGAGCAGGTATAATGTACCATAGCTTTTCAATAGCATGCTCACATTAAAGCACTGTGTTCACAGCAGAGGGAGATGATGGGTTTTTTTTTTTTAGATGTTTGTAGATAAATGAGACTCTCCAGCCTGCAAATAACCAGAGTAACTTTAATTAACTGAAAGGGTGTTAAAGAAAAAGAATTGCACAATACTGATGGGATAAAAAAAAAATCTAACAAAATCCTAGAAGAAAAGCACAAGAAATTCTAGTAAGGAGTGCAAGGGACAAACAAAAGAGAGCAAAAATGTGATAAAGAGAGAGACAAGATTATATTTAGACTCTGTGCTGATAAATAAGAGAAACTAGTGGAAGCAATTAAGAAATCATGGAGAACCAGACAAAGACGGTAAGTAAAACAACACAACACGAGCAATTACTGGAAAAAAGAGAATTTACAAGCAATGGGAGAAACAGCAGAAGTAGAGAAACACTTTGAAATTTGGCAGGCATGAGGAGGAAGAGCCATGAAATAAATAGAAACCAAAACCTCCAAAAAATACCTCTTCTGGATTTTTTTCAACATAAATTTACAACACATATTCACCAGAAGGCTGTATTTCATAATAAGGTACTAAAAGTTTTTAAAATTGAGACACAAATTTTGTCACCAGCTTATTGGAAACATTTCAGTGTTTGCAACCTTTCAACTGAAAGAAAAAGCATGTTTGCGTTCAGTAAATAAAAATGACTGAATCACATCTATTAAGATAACATAAGATAATTCTTTGTTGTTATTGCACAGTCATACATAGTGCAATAGTACAATGACACTACGTATTGAGTAGATGATGATATATTTCATTAAATTTGTTAAAATTTATTTCATTATGAATGTCTTTTTGAAAGTTTAAAAAGGTCCCTGCTGCATCTCTCACTGATGCTCATCAGGAAAAGCCAATGTTGCTTAGAAAACACCTAAAGAGACCCTTCACCATCTGAGCACAGAGATCTGATCTGGTATTGGTGTATTTCCAGAAAATTGATCAAATGTATTAATGGTGGCGTAATTATAAATATTGGTGTCTTAATTTATCACCTATCATTTTTTTTTTGTAGTACAGGCTGTCTAGGAACTATTATAGATAGGAAATTCCCATATTTGGCTGGCTCTCTTGCTTCATGGTACAGCCTGAGGAGTGGTGAAAGTCATGTTGAATGCGTGTACAAAATATTATTGCTACAAAATCCAACTTTACACCAGTGCTAGATAAAAAGTTTACCAAAGTTATTACAAATTATCTTGAGGGTGATATCACTTTTTATTCCACTCAATCAAACAGTTAATTTTTTTCCCAGCAGAGAGCCCTGGTTGACCGGCTGACATTACCACCCATGGAGACGTTTACAAGCTTGGCTTTAAAGCATCGGAATGAAATAAAATACTAATTTGACAATGTAAACTCAAGGGGACAATGATAGTGAAGGTTTACTTTAAACTGCATCATGTTTAATAAACCTGTCCTTTTCACTTTGCATTCCTATTGATTACTGCTCTTTACACCTTGAGTAGGCAGGTCTCATTAGTCTCACATGCACAGTTCAAGAACAAATTCAGCTAGATATTAAAAGTCAAGATGGAAGTAAACCTGTCAATACATTTGATTGATTGTATTGATCTCGTTTGCCTTTTTCTCTCTTGAAACTGCTCCTGAAATTGATCTGCATTTACAGCCCTTTAATGCCAGGGAATACGTAGTGCTGACAAAAGTGTACATGTAGAGAGAAATTGGAAAAGGTGGTTAAAATGCATAAGGAGAAAATAGAGTAAGAGATCACTTAAGCACATTTAAACCCTAACATCAGCATTATAGGCCTGGCATTTGTAATGAAGGAGCAAGAGGGAGAGGCTGACAGGAAGTGTAGAGGATTTGTAGGCATCAAATATCCATAGAAAGGAATTTAGCTGGAGAGAGCACACCTAACCGTGCTTTAACATTAGTATCAACACAATAAGCCAGAAATGTATAATGGTAAAGGGGCAGAGAGAGTGATAGAGTGGCCGGCTAATCACTAGTGACAAGCCCCTGGATTAGAGGGAGGGGAGCAGATGGCCTGAGGCAGGGCAAGGCCGAGCACATATGAATATCTCAGGAGGCTGAACTGGCTCTCTACCTCCTCGTGCCTAGAGCAGACATACATTGTGTACACAGAATATTTGTCACTGTGTTGGTGGTGGTGGTCACTACCAACCCCCCCACCCACTTAGACATGTACAGTGTGTACAGAGAAGATCTGCCGCATAGCAAATCTGAGAAAAGCAACATCTTCCTATATTAGGTAGCCTTAATGTACGGTGACATAGATGTCACATGTTTTACCATTCAGGGCACCAAAGGATAATTATTTATGTTTTGCAATTAAGCTAGCTAAATTAAAAGAGATAAACTAAGTCTAAAGTACAGAATTAAATAGCGCCACCTTTTGGGTTTAAAAAGTAAATGCCATAAAACGACATGCTTACAGCCTGATGCACTAAATAGTTTTGCTCTCCATAGCCAATTATTAGCCTATTAAAATTAATAAGGTTTTTAAATATACTATGAACCAAAAAATTGTTTGATTTTCAGTTGGATAAGTGGAAGAGAATGGATCGATGTTTGATCCTTAAAAAGAGACTTTCACACATCAAAGTTGACAATTTCTGGAAGCAGTACTGCAAAAAAAATGTTGTGAAGGAATTGTGTGATAAATCGCCTCAAGTGACGTCACTCCAGCTGTCAACAAATAATGCTGATGCCTGCAAATGTAAAAATAGGGGAAAAGGGACTTCACTGGACCTCTGTGGCTTATTTCTTATTTGTGCTCGAGGCTACCTGCTGCTACCCGCATAATACACCCAAATCACCGTCCCAGGTGTCAGCTATGTTGCATTGTGGGTAATAAAACCACACGTGTAGCAACCACAAAGGGCAGCACAACATCTCATCTGCTACTTTCCCCAAAGTGCACCAGAAGCGTTACTGGTCGTTCGGACGAGTTGAGGAGATACTGTATATTCAGCAAACATCATTAAGCACCAGTGGATTTATTCAGCAGCTGTATAGCCACTTTAAATAAGAACTTTTATTTATTTTGTGTTGTTATTTAAATGGAACCAATTATGCTGCTGTCGCACTAGAGTTTAAAAATTCATGTTGAACAGAAATTCTCATTAACTACTTGCATTCGGAGTCAAGACTGAACCTCATAAATCTGAAACTGATACAGTTGCTGCTAGATGACGATATAACTGCAAAATGACATAGCTGCTTGGCAGCCTTGCTTTTATATGGGAAATAACTAGAATACAACCAGTTAGCAACCAGCTGAGTCCCCATTATAACTAGGTGCTGATCAGAGCAGGCTGATTCTGTTTGATTGCAGAGCCATCATGGCAATATGTCTGCATTTTAAATTAGATGGCAATCAGACTGTGATTATTTGGAGAAAGGTTTCCCATCACCAGGCAACCTGTGCATTTGCCTTGTGATCAAATGTGATTGCTCAGAGGTCGGGAGAGTTGCACACTCAAACCAATAGATCGCCAAATGGGAAAAATTTCAGTGCAGTCACATCTTACAAGTAGGTTACAGTCCTACAGTCCTACTTTAACTCTAGAGTGACCTTGGTGCCCTGCTAAGTTTGATAAGGCAAATGTTTATCTTAAAGTTTATCTCGCATGTGTCTTCTAAAACTTCTTTAATATCATTATTTTCTCAAAGTTAGCTTATGCCTGTATGTACAGATACACTAAAAAAATCAATGAACTAGGTTATCTGCTTTTAAAGGGTTGCATAACTAAAACTACACCCTTGAACATCACCCAGCTCTTCATCCGTGTATTGATTTAAATCTCTATTCATCTGTTTGTCCATTAGCTTTTTCCTCTCATTGTGTGGTGGGTGTATAGCGTGGGCCTGCACTCATGGGTGTCACTTCAAGCACTAGATCTCTGGCAGACACTTAAAGCATTACACACACATGCACAGTAATGCCACACTTGTAATCCACAGAGACAAAGTTGGCATTTCTCTTTAGCACAATGCGGAACGAGGCAGCTTTTTACGAGTTTTAGCAGTTGCACTTGGGAACAGAATTCTTTAGTGGTCACACCTCCAGTTATATGTAGCTCGGAGCGAACATATGACAGATTGTGAGAGAGGCTGTCTCCCTTCAGTTTTTATCCCGTGTCCTACGTGTGTGGAAGTTAGTCAAGTTAGTCACTTGGTGAATAATTGAGAGTACGTTTAGAGAAACTTTCCCTGCATCAACTCAAACTAAAAGCTGCACTGGGCAATATTTTATCTGCAGACAGTGACCACCTGTCTTAAAAGGCTAGAGCAATGAATAACATCTAGAGTCTTAGAGTCTAAATGTTGTCAATGGGGATTGGTTATTTTTCTGTTTAATTTACATTGTTGTTGTTTTTTAACTGATTAGCAATAAAACACAATTTCCGTCATCAATAACTGCTTATGGACATTGACACTACCAGTAATCAAAGATTGTTTCTTGGTGTTTTGAGCAGATATTGCCAGGTTCAGTTGCACTTCTTGCATTGCTAATTCCCACATGCTACACAGACATCAGTTTACATCAATTCACATAAACAGTCTTTGCTACATGAAGGTGCTTTACATTGTAAGGTAAAGACGCTACAGTAAACAATCAGACATTCCCCTATGAGCAGCATTTGGCAACAGTGGAGAGAAAGAAACCTCTGGCAGAAAAAGACAAAACTACAGCTGAATGGAGAAGTTCCCCAGCAGCCTGAAGATATAGTGGAGTTCAGGGTCATTTGATGCAGCCCCATTGGTTTTAAAAGAGGGTATCTGTACTTAACCCAAACTTGAGGGGCCAATAGCTGAAGGCTATGCCACCGAATCTACTTTCATAAACTTCAGGAACCACAAGAAAATGTGCAATCTGACAGCAAAGTGCTCATTTTTGATAAAATATGCTATTGTGATAGTCCTATTAGATGGTACTTCATTCATCTTTATTCTCACTACAGTACCCTGCATGGACTGGCAGAGACCTCCTGGTACTGTCTCACTGAAGTTCAATCGTTCAGAGTCTTTTAAAACACTCAAATCTTCAACTGATATGGATAACATCCACAATTATCTGTGTGTATTAAGACATTTTATTTCTTGAAGACTGGATGATTTTAATAATGATTTTATCTGTGCCGTCAGAAAAGTCACCTGAAAACATCAGGTCAGTTCAAGTTTCAGGCCTCTCAGTGTGTTACAGAATGGAGTTTAAAATAGTCTACTCCTGTTCGTATTTAAATCTCTCTGGGCTTTAGGACCAAAATACCTTCCCTAACTCCCTTTCACTATATGAACTCACATGACATCTGAAGTCATGGGGACACGCTTCATAACAAACCCAGAAGACTGGAGACCTGCCCTCCTATGCCTTTAAAGCCAGATTATAAATGTACTCGGACTGTCCTTACATCCAGAACTTCCTGCTACTCATAATGTTCAAATGTGGCATTTTCTATGTACTTCTATGTACTTACTTCATGATGGATTTTGAAGACTAAATGAATAAACAAAGAAATGTTGCCTGACAAGCAATTTACTGTACGTGCATCATATTTCTATTCTCCACGCCTGCTGTGGCTGAAACTGTCATTACATTTTTAACAGTGTAGTTATGGACTATGAATATAAATGAAGGAAAGTTAAAACAAAAACACAAAGTTTTGGCCAAATGTTTAAAAACACTTAATGTGTAGGAATTTCAACACAATACTGGCTTTTAGGTATTCCTTTGACCTTTTTTCCTTCAGGAGAATAACTGTTCAGCATATACATTAAAAGTAAATGGAGCATATGGATTTGGTTAGCTTTCCTTAAATAAATAGAGGGTCGTAATTATGAAAACTCAAAAGAAATGTGCTGTATATTAAAGAATTTTCTATGGATAAAACCCAAAATGTAAAGTGTCGTATTGCTAAAACAATCATGTCCATAATGAGCGGTGTTTGGTGTAACGTGTTCCAAATTAACACATTACTGTAATCAAATTCACTAGTGACATTATAGTTACTAGTGTTGCTGCTTGCACTGTGTAAGTTTCTCAGTTATTTGCACTCATGTGATATCTATTATATGCATACTTGACAACAATCCTTTAATATGAGTTCCTGCAGGAGCTTGAATAAAAATGTCACAATGACTTTTGAGAAGTGGGGATAAGAATGTGATGATGGTAAAGAAAAAAACTGTAGAAACAACAAACCACCTCTTCTAACATGACATCAGTGACACATCACCGCCAAACCAAAAAGCCTGACACTACAAAAAGTAGCCATGAGAATGATATTGTTGCAGATTGTATGTTGGGCATCAATCAAAAAAACAAATGTTGACTTTCAACAGGAAACATTTCTGCCCATGCTTAGTTGTTATTTTCTGTGAATGGGCTGTTTTTCACAGCCTTTGCTGTCAGCTTTGTGATAATACTTATAATCTAATAGGGATAATTTCAAGACGATATTTCTTTTAGTAGTCTTTATAAGGATCTGAGCAAATACGTTGGTGTGTGAAATGTTTGCTAACTGATTATTACAATGGTGACATTTTAGATGAATGCAATCACCGATGTAATGTAATGTGGTGTAATGTGTTTCTTTCAAATAAAAAAAAAGTAAAGAGCGATGTGCACTCTTTTTGAGCAACAGAGACTACAAGTGTAGGTAAACTGTCAACTAGAACTGGTGCACATAAATCACATAGTATTTATTTGCAACAATGTGCATTAAATGGACCCCAAACTGACCTTTAATTTGAAATATAGACAACAGATAGTGTGCAGCGAGGTGCCCGTTTTTGTTACCATGAGCCAACCTACAGTTTCTGTAGTATTTATCATGGTCAGGTTGGTGGGTAGTGGGTGGATGATGTGCACGCTCTTCTGAATTATTTTGCATGAATGCCTTAAATATTTATGAAAGTTAATGCAACTTGGACAGGTATATTCTGCAACTATATCTAACTTTCGTGAATCCAATCGGATATTTGCAGAGACACTTGCAGTCCAATATTGCATTGGTGGGGAGTCTCTGTTTGGGCTGCGCATTATAAGCCATCAGTATGCTACAAATATGGCCCAGAAACGGATAAAGAGGAGTGAAGTATTCACATGCTGTTTGTAGAGTACTTGAGTGTGAATTTTAATAGTCAAGTCTCATTTTCATACTAAAGTAATGCAGTCTTTGATAATGCTTGTAATCCGTATCTGTCATTCTCCACTCTTAAGTGCTCTGATCAAATTAGAGTGCAACCATAAAATATGCAAATTAGCATTTGTCATTTTAAGATTAGGCGAGCTGTACTCGATTATGGGAGCGCACAATTAGATCCGAAACCCGCAGCAGGCTACAGAGGCACTGCAAAGAGCAGATGAGAATTGATGTAGCGTTGATGTGTCCTTTTGTGCTGTACTCCCCGAAGAGGAGTCATTAATGAACAAGCAGCCAAGACAACCTCGGTTGCTGTAATTCATCATGGCACGTGTGACCTCTCTCCTCAGTGCCACTGGCTGTTCTTCATGGTGCCCTTCATCATCCTCCGTAGATACACAAAATGCTCCTGATTGCTTAAATGTTGACCACGTTTTTAATGTGTAAACTGGTTATTTCCCCACCTTCTTCATTTTGGTTTTTCCAGCAATACAAATAAAAATATTAAATAAATAATACAAACATTCTGCTCCTTGAATGCATCATATATGACTCATGGCTTGCAGCCAAACAGCTATTGCAATAACGACACAGTTGTAAGACTTTAGAGACTCCTGTGATCCGACAAGGCACATGTTCACGTCGACCTCTGACTTTACTGCAGGCTTATACGTCTCTTAGGAGCATCCCGCAGTGTTTGCATGTCACAGCTTTTTATGTGCTCTCTGACATTTTCTAAGCAGAAGTATTTCATCCCTAATCCGCTTGCTTACATCTCATAAGTAAAGCTTATTTTGCAAATTATAACTTGAAAGATTCCATGTTGGCTTTAAGCTGAATCATTACCAGGAACTTACTATGCTAATTTCCAACTGCACATTTTTACTTTTGGTCTCAACTAGAGTAGCTTTGTATGAGTACCCTTTTAAACTAATCCTTATTTATTTTACATTAAGCCTCTGTGTAGCTCCTCAGTTGTTTTAGCTTCCATTCTGCTGTCTTTTAGCCAGCTTTACTCCTTATTGGCTACTCCTTAAAAAAAGAGCCCTGATCCTGTTAGGGCTAACTGCTCTCAGTGACATCATGAAGGGCAAAGAGTGGAAAAAACCAAAAATCTTATAATTGTCTTGGCTACTAGCAGATTTCTGTGGTTGCCAGTGGGTTACATGGAAGACACCAAATTATCTCTTAACACTCGCCAGATGATCAGCGAGTGGAGTGAATCGGTAAAAGCAAAAACTTCAAAGTAACAGCTGTGCTTTGCTGCATGAATGCAAACAGTCACTTTTTACAGTTTTACTACCGCTTGGCGAGCAGTTGGCAAGTTCCTGCAGACAAGTAGGCATCTGCTATGCAAACTACAGGGCAACCAACTCAATCACAAAGAGGACCGTTATTCTCCTCCTTGTATCTCCTCTCTTGTATTCCAGATACCACTCACCAACCAGTACAACCAAAATCCAAAATATGGTTGAAAGTTGCAGCAACTGCAAGCATCCCCGGTCACCGGTGACACATCTGTGCTTAGGCTTGGGTAGTATTCACTGCTTTGTATGGCTTTTTCACTTAACTAAAACTATTAACAGAAAAATGTAATGTTTAAAATCAGCGTATTGGACTTCTTTTGAAGGGCAACATTCTTTAGTTTCTGAAAATTAGACTTTTTTAGTTAGCCTGTGTGGCTAAATCAAAGATGACTAGACAGGTTGATGGTAACCTGGTAGAAGTTAAGAAGTTAAGTTAAGAAGTTTAAATTAAACCTTTTCTTTGTTTGTTTTTGGCACTCAAAGGGAAGAATGGAAGTTACACAAATCATTTTTGAAAAATCTTTTCTTACCTATGTATTGCTGAACAAAAACCAATCCCAAAAGTCCACAGAAGGCAATCTTTGTGATGTCATCAAAGGAAAAAATGTGCCTGGAAGTAGTTCAAGGGCCTTGGAGCACTTGAACCTCAACTAATTGCAAGACAAATCTACAGAAAATGTCATCCATCACCTTTGTGTTTACATTCTCCCACTTCATTTTTCCGAACAGGCTCTTATTGAAAACCCAGACTAAGGGGAAGAATAGGGTCGCTTCCTCCTGGAAGTAGTGAAAAATTGCCAGTTTGCTACAGGCGTTCACTCTCTGGGTGAGAGCTAAAAAATGTCAAAATTACAGCCACGCCAGGAGGTTTTGTAGGGCACACAGGCTACCTTCCTGTTAAATGAAAAAATCAACCTTTGATGATCTCACTCTTAGGTATCATCAATCAGTGGAGTTTTTATTTTTTCAGTTTTGTGAGTGAGCATTGTAATATATTTTTTCTGGGTTACCTGCTTTCCTTCTGCTTAACTTGAATGACTTTCAGCAAGCCCAGGAGAACGAGGATCTTTGTGCTGCAAATGAGCTGGTGGTGAAAGAGAGAAAAACACAACATTAAGTTTTATAGTTGACAAAAGCCAAGCTGTCACACAGCTGAATTTTTTTAGTGATTTTACTCAGTTGATAAATTGGTGTCATTGCCTCTTTGATGTTTTTCTCCCTGTATAACTGCTGCACATGAGTAGCAGCTGTGGAAGTACAACTTCTGTTTGAATGACATTGCTAATTCATTAGCAGCCCTGTCAGTATGCATTTCATTTGAGTCTCCAGGAGTTCTTTATTCTTGCAGTTTGGAGCTGTTATTGAAAGTTATGAGATAAACACGTTGCTATCACTTTACCAGATGGATTTCTTTTCCCATTAACCTGCAGAAAAGAGAAAGATGAAGCGAGCAGTGATGGAGCAATAAAGAGTAGTGTGGCTAAACATTCCCTCTGGGACTGTTAGAGCATATATCTTATCTCCCCGGTGTATTAAGCACAGTCTCCGTCTCTTCGTTGGCCAGTTAGAATTTAGTGGCTCCCATGCAGTTTAGTGGACCATACATCAAGCAGTTATCAGGCTTCTGTCTTATGCTTGGGCAGCAAGAGAAATATGAATAAAGAAATAACACAGTCCGTATGCACAAGGACCTTCAGCTCTCTGGCACAGTGTGTCATTAGAAGTTCTCGTCAGCTGTCAGCGACCGCCGAGCAAACACAGCAACCCAGCCCTCCTTCACCTGCCTCACTGAATATTGTGTGTGTGTGTGGTTCTCGCTCTGAAAGCACGACCTAGAGGATTATTTAGCTGTCACAGCTGTCAGTCAGGTCTTGAGCTGCCCCCTCCAACACTACACACACACACACTCACACACATGCACAAATACAGACCTCCCCTACCCCCAATTGTGAGCTGCTGACAGTTGTAGTCATAGCAACAGAGATAATATGATGAGTATGTGTATATGTCAAAGCCTCTGCCCTGCTACCTGTGACCATACCTGTCTTGACATCTCTTTAATGGGAAAATGTTAAACTGTCACACAGTTAATTATGTGGTTATTTTGCAGTTATTTGATGTGGGAGAGATTTTTAGAATGTGTGTGTATGGGAATAACAACATTTTCATTGAAATCTAAATTGTTTTATATGGCAGATAGAAAAACAGAGTTTTCGGCATTGATGGCAGACTAAATTATATTTTTGGTTTACGTGAAAGCGGCTATACCGAATAAAAACAAAGAAATAAAAAGCCCCAAAAAACAAAGGAATCTCTTAGGAGCATCCTGCAGCGTTTACGTGTCACTGTCTTTTATGTGCACTGACATTTTCTAAGAAGAAGTAACAGTATTTCATCCTTCATGTGCTTTCTGACGTCTCATAAGCAAAGCTTATTTCAGAAATTTAGAACTTGAAAGACTCCATTTTGGCTTTTAGCTGACTCTTTAAAGGAACCTTTATGCTCTATTATAACTCCAGATTTATTGAACTCTGCTAAAGTACCTTTGGTTGATTAAAAGTTGAAAAATAATCGTCTTCTTAGTATATACTGGCCCTCAGTGTAGTCAAAGATATTCATCTCGCCTTTCATGTCCCTGTAAGCTATCTTCCTTCTGATTGGCTGCCCTTCGTACATAGGAGGTTGGTGAGGTGTGATCCTGAGATGACCATATTAGGAAAACTCCTCTTGTTGACATCATCCAAAACCACGGGTGAAAAAAGAGGTCTCAAAAAGAGTGTAACCAAGAGCAAACAAAAAAAAGCACAAAGTCGCATTTAAAACAAATGTTTTTATGATTTAAATCATTCTATTTTTTAAGCTCCTGTAATAACTTATCGAAATCAGTGGTTAAACCATATTGGCTGTAGTTTGGGTAGACACAACATTTAAAATAATTTTTAAAATAAAAGAATATTTAAAACGTTGTGACGACTGTGATCTCCATCATTAATGTCAGTTTGGTACAGCCTTCCATGACCTTCTAGAAAGAAGAATCTTTTTTACCGTTGCCATTGTTTAGTATCCTTTTATCCTTCTTTGTTGTCACTTGCAAATTTTCAAAAATGAAAAAAATGCACAGATAGTTTGTAACACTTTATGCATATATTTTAGCATATTTTGAGTCAGCACTGCTGCTGTAAATGCTTCTGGTAAAATCCTGTAAAGCTTGTTCATCCCTGACTTGGAATGCTCTCAAAAACTGCAGATACTCCAGTGTTGGTTATGTCTGTTAAAGCTACAGTGACTTGTTGTTTGTGCAAAATATCCAATCTTGTTTTAAAAATGAAATTATATTGTACAGTTTTAACATGGGAAACATTTTGGATATATACAGTTTACTGTGAAAAAACAATGCCTTTATCTCATATTGAACCCATAGAGTAAATAATTGCAGCTACCAAATCAGATAAAAGGGTGAAACGTTTACCATAAAATATAGACAAATTCAAGGAAAAACCATACCTCACGATGGCCTTTATCATAGTATCTCACTAAGCCTGCCATCGCTGTTACAATATACACAGCAGTGTCCTGGTTTTGGTTTAAATTGTGTGTCTGAACCTGTCTTCACTTTGCTGTTAAGTGTGTGGAAGTGGGTATCCCAGAGTTTCCCATTAAATTGGTGAAATTGCTCTCTCTGCCCTGAAGAGTTGACACACCTGAACAAATTTCTGGGTTTCACTTGGAATTTTTAGTGTCCTCTGTTGATCCAGATGTTGTTTCAGAGCCTTTTCCACTCCACACAAAAATGTAGCAGAAACACTGGCAATTGTGTGTGTGTGTGTGTGTGTGTGTGTGTGTGTGTGTGTGTGTGTGTGTGTGTGTGTGT